>NC_045593.1:67892715-68192715 GCF_009819795.1 Aythya fuligula | reverse complement strand
GTGTGTTCCCTCTAACTCAGTGTGACAAACTGTGTGCTTAGGTGCACATACAGCCCAGCTGCCAGTGGCAGAGGAGCATCCATGGATCGGTGGTGCATTACCAGCCCACACTGACTTTGCAAGCAGGTCTGCAGGCAGCTGGCTTGGGTGTGCCTGGTGGCGTGCTAAGCCAGGAGTGGGACACACGGTCCCCAGAGCTATGAGATGTGCCATCCTGAGGTGCTTGGGACAAGCAGAGTGCCTGTCCAAGTAAATCAGATGTGAGGGGCGCTGCTGGTGGAGTTTGTCCTCCAGACGTAGTCAAAGCACTCGGCTCCTTTCCATCCACTGCCAACATTAAAACGAAAGTGGTGAATGAGAGGGAAGAAGCTGTATGGCTTCCTAGGGAAGGCTTAATAGTGGGTGGATGCATTTCTGTGGCACTGCAGTCTTGTGTACATATGGTTGGTTTTTATACCTGCTAGAATTTGAAGGTTTTTTAAACAAAAATGTACAAGCCAATTATCAGACCTAATTCTTGTTTAGCCTTCATAAGGTGGGAGATGCAAAAAGAAGATTGTAAAATGTTATTCCAAAATATTTAATAAGTGGAAAAGGCTTATAGAAGGCATCTTTTTAAAATATAATTTTGTAATAATCATTGCCAGGCTAAGCCTGACACTTTTTCTTTTTCAGCAGCAGCATTCTACCAGTGTAAGTTACTGCTCAATTTCACATGAAACTGCATCCTAACCTGCAGTGCTTGCTGGTGATAAAATATGTTGTGGTTATTGTAGAACATAGCAGGAATAATAACACAGTTGATTTCCTCACTTGCTCCATGTAAAAAATATGCTTTATTTAAAGGAAAAAAATCATGCACTGGAATGTCCTACCATTTGCTTCTACTATGTGGGTCTTGTCTATTTTATTGATTCGCTTCTTAAATTAGGCTTCAGAAAGTTTTTGGAAATGCAAAATTATCCTCCTGCCCTCTCCCCCCCTTTTTTTTTCTTATTGTAATGTAACACAGTCTTTGCAGAAAAATAGGGTTCTGGACATTTTTTTTCCCCTCTATCAGCGCTCTCAAAGGCAAGACAGATCTTTTCGGTGCAATAACCTAACCAGTAACAGGCAGCTGTGAGTTAGCAGTGCAGTTGCATTTTTTAAAGAATGCATTTTTGAATAAAGGCTGGAATTCTCACATGCCGTGTTTAATACGGAATTTCTATTACTAAATTACTAAAAGCTTTACAACAAAAGAGAAATATTTTTTTTTTTTTTTAACCTGAAACAGACTAATGCATATGGAGGTAAAGTATAAGTAAGCAAAAGGTCACGCAGCAAGTTGACATTAAATTCAGGGACAGAATCCAAGCACTGTCTACTGGGATGCAGGATTATCTTAATTCTGGTTCTTCTCAGCAGCGGGGAGCAGGGATATTCATAACGTGTGTTGTAACAGTTGACGCAATCCGAACTATTCTTATGCTATCAGATACTCTGAAATAAGAAATAAGTATGTCTGAGACACTGCCAAAAACTCAAAGCGAGAAATCCACACATCCTTTTACTGTCTTTAATTTTGTGCTGTAACCATTATGCCGGTCTGGACTGTATTATTGCAGTTTACTCCTTTGTTTTTTTATTTGGCAATACAGAGATGGTACACACAGCAGACTGGTGGGTGAGTGGATGAGTGGGTTTTGACAATTATGGTGTTTATGGCACAGTTAAAAACAGTCTAAGTGAAACTTCAGATTTGCATCTCAGTATGGCCATATTATGTAAAATCAGGTTTTATGGAAAGAGTACCTTAGAAATGAGGGAAGGGGTGGACAGAGGATGGAGCTGGGCTAGTCCTGAAATTGCTGGCGTGTGTTACTTTGCTTTCTCTTAACAGCTGGTGTCACGCTGCACATTTGTGCCTACAGCAGCATGACAAACGTACCGGCATTGTTTGAGCTTCATGTGGCGCAGGAGTTCTGGTCTGGCTTAAATGAATCGATTTTAGAGTGGACTTAACCTAATACATAATCCTACTTTTCGTGTCTTTGCATTCCAGGCAGACTTCTTTATTATCTGAATCATTTATTACCTAATGCTCTTCTCAGAATAACAAAGCTATACAAGATACTTCACATGGAGGAAGATTCTCTATGTAGTGGGAATCTTTGTGCATTATCGTGCATCTTACATCTGTAATTTGGCTGTTTAATGTCACCATAGGATATACAACTTGCTTGCTGAAAGCAAAGGGCTTGTTTATATTTTTAGGCTTCATTTGTATTTTCTTAATTATTTTTTTTCTTGCAATCAGGGGATTAATTCATTCCTTGTGTTCCATCAGCCCAGTAGTGGTCTGGTTTATTAAATCACGTCTGTGATACTCATGACCTTGGAAAAGTCATAAAAATTTCAAATGCCCTCTGCTCTTCTCCCATGTCACTTTAAAGGGCTAACCTAATGGGGCAAACAACAGGGAGCAGAAAGGAATATGCTTCATGGATAATTAAAATATATATATTTTTTTCCTTCTTGGTGTTACATTTAGTTTAGAATAATTCATTTGCATTTTGAGAAGCCAGGTTTTGTAATTCAAATAACCTAGGTAACCCGAATTCTGCATTTGGAATGTTGGTTTTAATAATTGACATTTATATTCATTCCCAGAACACGTTTTGGCCCTTTTACAGAAGTGACACAGAGAAATAAGGCTTCCTCAGTGCAACAGTTATTAAGATCACAGTACAAAATCAAACGTTTTTGTGGAGGTGATGCAATAGCTGTCTGTTGAGGAATACTGTTTTATGTTGTCCTATAAGATAGTTTTTAATTGGTGCTTAGAGGGAGTAAGCCCTTGTTTCATGAAGTTTAAGTATTTGAAAAGAGGATACGTGGTTAAGGGAAGCTATGAACGCTGTGGCAGGCTGTTAGGTTAAATTAACAGTTTTCTGAGAGGAAGAATATTTTTTAATAACCTTTCATTATCAAGGAACCATAAAACAGAGGGAAGTCAGAGCAAAATTTGTGTGCGCAATGGAGATACCCAAATATAACTTTACTTCCCTGCAAAATCATATGAGTACTCCATTGAGTGGAATAATTGCATGCAGCACTGGCTCAAAAGAAAACAGTTGTCTCTTGTTTACCCCTTTACTGTGGCCTCTTCTTTTCAGCTGCAATTACATAATGTATTAAAATCAACTGAAGTGCGTTACTGGAGGACACATGTGGAGACTTTCTTTCCTTAATCAAATACTACAGTTTAACAGTGAAGACTGCATAAAATATTTTAGCATGGTACTGCTTCGATTTAATGTTCTAGTTTTTGCTGGTATATATGCACCCGCCTTTGCCCACCTTTTGATTTTTTTCTAGTAGTGGTAATGTAAAAGGTTAAGGAACATTTTCACCTAGAACTGTGTGTTTCTGATGAACTCCCATTTTCCCATAGCAATTTTAGTAACCACACGCTGTTTTACTGGAAGAGTGGCTTGAGGATATTGCCTGATCTCTCTACCTCCCATGGTAAACCTTCTGTTTGTTTTGTGAATTTAGTAGTCAGAGGTGCGTGATAAAACTTGCCATCTCTTACTTAATGACACTTCACAGCCAGTAAGACTGCCAAACTGCTGTACAACTTTGCTTTTTACTACATTAAGCAACACGGAGGAACAGATCACAACAATTATTTTCTGTCCTAATCCCTCGTATTGAGTGAAACATTTAAGTCTATAAATAGATATGTACAATAAAATAAAAGGCTTAAATGGAGGAAATAACATCTTCACAGCTCCAAATGGGTCTAAAGAGAGGAAAAAGTGCAGAAAGACCCTAGTCAAGAAAATGGAGGTTTTCAGCTGAGTGAAACATGAGTTACATGGGGGGAGGAAAGGTTAAGCTGTATTTATCATAGTATGTTTTACTGGAAGTAATATTTTTTCCTGGCAAAATCACACCAGGGGAACAAGCTGAAAGTAAATGTTTCTGTTTTCTCTAGTGATAATTGTTAAAACGTGGAGACACTTAAAAGAATCTGTGTGCTGTTTTGCAGAGAACAAGTAGTTTGTCAGAGGTTTATAACCTTTAATAACCATCTGGCCCACCTGCATCTTTGGTGCTTTAAGGGTAAGGGGGCAGTAGTCTTCCTCACATACCAAAATCACTTGCGGTACCAGTGGTTTTCTTTTTATTATGGAGCTTGTGATTTCCCCCATGTCTTTTGGTTTCCAGGAGCTGTATTTCAGAGTGTAGAAACACTTTTTGAAATACCTTCCTACCCCTACGCCTCCTCCATGAAATTAGTCAGGCGTTGAAGACTAAGGTGTAACACTGGCTTTTGTGGCCCTTTACTTCTGTTTAGGTTTAGAAACTTTTCCAAAAAACTATCATCATATCAGAGAATCCCAGAACATGGTGCTCTAATTTGAGATTCCTGCGTGGAGCCTGTATGCCTTGCCATGAAAGCAGCACACAGCTCAGTGGACCCTGGAGTTACAAAAGCAGATGTGCTTTTGGGGGAGAGAAATGCAACAGATGTGTGAAGTGCTTGTAGTGCTGCAGGTTTCGGTATTTTTAATATGAATTTTTCAATTTGCTTTTTTCTGCTAGGGTCTCAGATGAGAATCTTAGGTTTCATTTCTTTTAAAAAGAAGTGAGCTCTTTTTGAACTGAGACCGAAGTGCCTCTCCTTGTTGTCCAAAAGGACAGCCTTCACCATGGTTACCAGATAGAAATATGAGAACTTGCACACTTGTTTGCAGTGCTTCTTTTGAGTGCTGATACCCACATTGCTGTTACTGGATTACCCATAAGGATTAATTCTTTGTTGGAAAACAGAGAATCTTTTCTTGAATTAAGAAAATGGTGGGTAAAAAGAAATACATAAAATTTAAATAATTCTGACTTACAAAAATTGAAGCTTTCAGATCTGAGATTCTGACTGCAGGTTACCAATGATTCAAGAAAGAGAAGTAACTATTATAATATGCTTATAAAGTATGTTAATAAATGTTTGAAGATCTGAGCATTGTGATGCCTGGAAGTTCATTAAAATACAAAAACCTAGCTGGACAGCTACTCAAATATTGTGCAGGTCCAGGTTTTGTATAACTATCTGTTATCTTCATTTCCAATTTTAAGTGATCATAAGTATTTTAAAGTGTAAATCTATTTAAAAAAAAAAAAAAATCTGTTCCACTGGCATAGGGAAGTCATTTTGAAAGAAATACCTGCATTGTAATCTGTCAAGATGGTACTGAAAAAATAATCCCCAATGCTCATAAACCTTCAGTGAAAAATAAACAACAAATCACTCAGTATTAGTGTTTTTTAAAAAGTGAAAATGAAAAGGGTTTTAAAAATGCAAATGTTTGTCGCAAAGTATGGATAAATGATGCAGGGAGCTTTCCTAATCTAACAAAAATCCCTGGTCTATTTTCTTCTACCCATCAGAGTTTCTTCTACTTGGATTTTATGTTTAATTAGGATTAATCATGTGAAGTGTAAAACTGTATCTTGGGGTCCAAAGGACTTAGGCACTGTACGTTTGGGCTGTGTGTGGAAAGTACTGAACAATACATAAGGCAAACTGCATGTACCATTCACTCATTTCAGTGCAGCTATTTGCAGTTAGGGACCAGTTTTATTCTGGAGTGCTCTTGTTTGTGCTTTCACCTTTGTATAGCAGAGAACTCTCTTCTGTTTCATTAATGCCTGTTACAGCCATTTTCTCCTTGTTTGAGCCATTGCTGTCACTGCCCTGCAGGCCATAAAGCATTAGAAAACAAACTTTATCATCCCACACCATTAAAAATAGGGAAGAGAGAATAGTGTATTTAAAATGTTCCTGTTTAAAATATGTTCAGCACAATTAAATGTTGGTTGCTAATCAAAGTGTGAGGCTTCAGCGCACAGAAAATAAAATTGACTCCAGAAAAAAGCAACATATGCAGCAAAGCCACTTTCAGACAGTCTTATCAGCACACCTAAGCTGCTTATCTTGGTGTCCGCCTTTTGCAAATGTGTACAGTTGCCTCTTACTTACTTCTTCCAATTACTGTAACAATTTTCTAAATGCCCATAAGCATTGGTTGCCGTATGTTAAAAAATTATTCTGCGACAGTGTACCCAGCTGAAATACAGTTAGAGGTTCATAAGCTTTTTCCTATTGTAGCATGTTCTACGGTATTTCAACTTAATTAATTTCAGAACTCTGTTTAAAAGAACACAGCTATATTCTGTGTCCATTGAAGCTTTTTCATTGCCTTGAAGTTTTCAGTATCTAAAGAGTGGAGAGGAAAGTGCTTCATAAAGTTCTGCAACAAAAGTAGAATAATAAACATGCTTTATAAGCTCAACAGTGACAGAAGAAAGGGTGTTTTTGCAAGTTATTTCAGTTTCATGAGTATTTTTTAGGGTTAAATATTTGACTTCTACATTATTCTTGCTAACAGTGAATAATAAAATATTCTTCTCAAATACAGTGGACAATTCAGTGTTCAATACAACAATGATTGTAATTTGGGTTTTCTTATGTTCTTATTGTGGATCTTACTCTAGGTTAACTTACTATCAGTTATGCATTTGTTCGAATATGATTGCATGCTGTGTTTTTATAGGAAAAAACAGCAGCAGCTCAAACACTTTTGATTTCAGGTTGTTTGTTGTTGTTTTTTTTTGTTTCTTTCATATACATACAAGAAATATCTCGATGTTCCTAGACAAATCTCATAGCTTCCAAGTCAAACTTTATATTATGTGTAAGGAGGAAAGATCATTGAAGCTTATGTTTTAAAAAGAGGTATCCTGAAGAGTGAGGCTTTTCTTAATAACATCTGTAAAGCGGGGGTTATTGAATATATGTGTTCTTTATTTTTCTTTTTATTGTGCAATTTGCCTTTGCACCAGGCTACTTGTTACCAAATGGCTGTCATCTCCATCAAGGGTCATAGGGTAGGATTACCGAAGTATGGATGCTGTTTGCAACTCATCGTTCATCTCTGTTCTTTATCTCTAAAGCATCCCACAAGTCTTCAGGCCAGAGGGTTAGACCTTGACAGATGCTTTAGGAAGCATCATGCAGTCCAGTCAACTCCCTTATCAGAGTGAAGTCACTTTTCTGGAGCTTCCTGTAGCTTGGGTGGTGTACTAGAGGGTTCTTCTGGGTGGTTGTTCTCTGTGCTTTTAGACAAGTGCTCTTTGCTACAGCTTCCCTGCTCCTGGGAACAGTTTTCTTCCCTCTTCATTCCATCTTGAGAAGAAAGAGTAGTAAGAAGGAAGTGTAGCAGTAATATATGTTTTACTTGAGGCTAAGTACTGGAACAGTGACCTTTGTAGTACTTGAGACTTTTGCTTCATGACAGGTTGCCACGTTGGTCTCAGAGAAAAAGGACATACTGATTTTTTTCCGGGTATGTGGTATGCCAAAGTTATTAAAAGCCTCCTTCAGGTGGAGTAGTGGGAGAACATGCTTCTTTACTGTACATTCCTACAGCTTGTCACAAACTAACATTTCATTTATGCTGTAGCTTTATCTGGAGATAAGTAATTTATTTTCCTAAAGCTGAGTACTGAAATAGTGTATGTGAGGTGGTACATGATCAGGGACTATCGGAAGTTAGGAACCTTGCAAATTACAATGGAGTTGCATGCTGTAGGCAGTTTGTTACAACTTCTTGATGGTCTGCTTCAAATCAGACTTTTGGGCAGAACAAATTACTTCTACAAAAGAGAACCCCTGACCAACAATCTGCCTAAAGGTGCCAGTTTAATGGTCATCATTGGATGTCAACATCTATCCTTAGGGAGCCAGTCTGAGACTACCTGTTACATATCCACTAATAGTTGTTGACTATTAATGACTTTGAGCAATGTTAACGTGTTACAGAAGTCTCAAATCACTGAGAAATTGAGGCAAATGGAATAAAACACGAGAGAGTGGAGCTTTCTCCTGGAACTGTGCAGATCCATGCTCTAATTTAACTCACAGTAAATTCCTACTTTGATTTCAACAAGATAGAGCACACACATAGCAGGAGTTGTAACCTTGTGGTTGTTCTTTTAAAAGGTCTAATATTAAAAAAATGTATTTTCTTCTAGTAGTGTCTTTATGATTTCTGTCACTTACTAAAAATGCCTTGTATTTTTGTAGAATTTGAGGAGTTACACAAAGAATTATTACATTTTCAATGTCACATTTGATTTAGAAGTTTGCTGTATTGTTTTCCTCAATCTTCTTTTTTTGAAAGACTCTGACATTAAAATAAAAACTCCTATCTTGATCTTTCAAAACTAATGAGCAAACCCTACTGGGAAGATAACACATGGTCTTTACACCAACAAGAATGTCATCCCCAGGTCAGCAGCAGGAAAAATTACAGTGAAAAAGGAAATCAGTGGTATTACTCTTTTTTTTTTTTTTTTTTTTTTTTTTTTGATGAATTTGAAGTGGCAATTTGTAGGAAAACAAGATCATTCAAATTATCATTATTTTTTCATTTGTTGCCACAAAATCCTTAATAATGCTAATTAGTGAGCCAACTACATGAAATAATCATGTAATTTTTGTAAGTGAGTGATTTTTAGAGAACCAGTTAAAATGTTGGTGCCTGCTGAGATTATTTTGTATTTTCAAAGATGACTAAAATATATTTAAGCAAACAATACCATTTAGCCTTACATGACAAATCACAAACTGAAAGAGAGAGGTCAGTGCTGAAGACACCTAATACGCCTGTTATACGTGAAGGGCTGTGTGCCCGTAGAATTGAAAAGGAATCCAGCACGTATGCTGCTCAATCTAATTATAACGTTACAGATGGCCATTACATAAGGAATGCCTCTAAATCAATATCGTCCATGCAGAGAGACTTCTAAGTATACCCGATCCTGAAAGAGCAGCAGCTCTCTATTTCTCTCCAGGAACACAGCTCTCAAAGCAGCAAGGTGCATATTCCCTTCCAAGTTACCTTACACCATCGTCGTCTTTCTTATACCAACTGGTACAAGGGTTGATTTTTTTACAGTTGATTTTCTCTCCCTGACCACCATGCTGTTTCCCTTAACATATATATATGTACATGTATATATTATTTTTATTTTGTTTGTATTTTCTTGATTTTTACAGCATGCATGCATCAGGACTGGGCTGCATAATAGGTGGAAGCAGCTGCACTTTATTGAAAATGAACAGCGTGCCCTACTTAAGGTCATCTTGTTAGAAGTGAGAATACAATGGTGCAAAGACCATGATGTGACTGAATTCAGCTGAAAAGAAATAAATCTAGCCAGAAAGAGAATAACGTACAGAAGCCATAACTGCCTTAGTGAAATTTGGCTCTAACTGCTTTTGAGAACTGGCACTGAGTTTTCAATAACAGAAATGATGAGGATCAGTGTGTTAGCGCGGTATCTCCAAGTGTATGCTTTAGCAAACTGGAGGAAACGCAGCCTCTTAACTGTTAAC
Source organism: Aythya fuligula (assembly GCF_009819795.1). Taxonomy (NCBI): domain Eukaryota; kingdom Metazoa; phylum Chordata; class Aves; order Anseriformes; family Anatidae; genus Aythya; species Aythya fuligula. The sequence goes on along the minus strand of NC_045593.1, from coordinate 68,183,267 downwards.
ATGATCGATACGGCAGTGGTAGAAATTGGTGAGAATAATACACAATTTAAGTGAAGTTGAGGGCTGATACAAGATTAGACATGAACTGAATCTATCCTATTTTCAAGCTGAATGAAAATGCCCCCACTCCATCCCTAGACCTCTCATATCTGACAGGAAAGAGTCTAAAGAAGAGGCTTGCTGTTCTGTCAGTGCAGTTCATGTGTTAAACTAAGGTTGTACAGTAGTGACCAAACCCTGTTACTAGTCACATTTAAAGTACAAAAACACATGCCAGTTGGACATCTGAATCTGCATGCCGGGTTTGTCTTCCACCAGGCTCTCCACCATTTTAGGCTGTGCATGTGCTCTCCTACAGATGGCTCTGTAAGAATTGTGGAGGATTTGATCACAAGGTATTTTGGACGTGCCTGTAGTCTGATTTGCTGGATTCACATTCATAATCTAGCCAGACTAATATAAATAACTAGTGTGCCAGATACCTCCGAATTATTGCCAAGGAATGCCACTGCTAAAGTGTTCTGGATTTCTGGCTGTGAATCTTTTGTAACATATGGCTTCTCACAGCGTTATGCTCTTCCTTAAGAAACATACAACTTTTGGGTAGGACAAACAGTATTTTGGAGTTCACTGCCCCTGTGTTTGGAAATAATAGCTCTTCTGCTGGAGTGCTGACTGTAGGTTCACATAAATATTGTATATTTAGTATATAGATTAGGCTGGCTGGATTTAGGTTTGAAATGGATTGCGGTAGAGCTTATCAAGCTGCTCTGTGGCCTTTATTCACGTGCATGACTCTAACTGGTTCTGATTAATGGTGAGAAAGGTATTAAGTAAATTTAAGGAAATTTTCTCTTTTCAGATGTTAACTTTTAAGCAACCCTTTAAATTTATTTATTTTCAAGTGGGAGCTTTAGTTTAAAAATGCATTAACTTTTAGTGTTTAACTACTAAAATTCTTCATTGGTAAAATATAGTTTCTGTGCTTGCAGTTAGTGACATGACAAAGTTACATGTTTCAGCAATAACTGAAACACGTAAGTTGATGAGGATGCTGGGAGCTTGCTTACATTGAACATTGTGGTTAGAGTGGTTGACTAGTTGATTTAGCTTGCTCTATAGTGCAGCACGGAACAGATGTTAGCTTATTACCAGCTTTCTGTGGAGATTGTAATGTAAGAATGGAGAAAGGAAGCAAGAACGGGCAGACTGGTTAATTACGTAAAACAGCATGATCTATAAAGTTGCTCTTTCACGTTGCTGTATTGGGATGTACTGCAGATGTTAAAATATTCTAGCTTTTTGTTTAAGGCTGACAAAACTGCTTTTTTTACACCTTTAAGTATACTAGTGGTTATGTCAGAAAACATTAGTGTTTTAGTGTTCGGGTAGAGTCCCTGAGCTGAGGAGTACATCAGAGTGAAGAGGTTTTATAGGAAAGTGCCTGCACAGAGACTTGTGCCTCTGCTCTATACATAGAAAAGGAGAAAATGTAAAAGGAATGACAGTCATAAAAATGGTCTCTGAGCTTGGAATACTGATAAGGTACAAGTCTGTAGAAAACAGGACTGCCAGGGATATTCTGGCCTTCCCTGACAGTGCCCATAGATTCTGTATGTTATAATTCTTATAATAGATTAAAGATTATATTTCTATAGACTATAGTGCTGTGGAATACCCTACAAAAATACCTCTTGCTGCTCTGGTGTTTCTTATCCCTATTGCTTCTGGTGAAAACAGCTCCAGGATTTTGTTCACCTGATGATGAGTAGTTCAGTTTCTAACTGTGCTTGTTAATATCTACTTTGTGTGCCTGCCTTGTCTGTAGCTTTAGAATTTTTTCCTTCCCCTTTCTTACATCCCTGATTTATTTATAGAGAGCACTCTCATTGCCTCTCAGCCTTCGTTTTACTAGGCTAATTAAGCCAGGCTCGGTTAGTATTCTCTTTGTACTAACTTCTCTTTGCTTCCTTGGTTGTTCTAATAGCTTTTCCCTGCACCTGCTTCAACTTGAAGTCATGTTTTTTTGAAAATAGTGACCATAAAAGTTTGCAGAATTCCAGTTTAAATCTTACCAGTTCCTTGTAAAATGGCTTTAATATGTTCCCTTCTCTACTGAAAATGCCTCCCTTGATACAGCCACAAATTGCAGTTGCCTTTTTCACACTGCATCTCTGACAGTTTGTATTCATCCTGATTGATTAATACATCCAAGTCATTCTCCTCCTTTGTTATTTCCAGCTGATGATCCTCCAGCTTACAGTAGAAATTCTTGCTGTTCCCAGAGTGCTTGACCTTGACTTTGTGCTATTGCATTTTGTCATTACTATCACTTTGGTCCTCCAAGGCGATTCAGTTCTTGCAATGTGATGTTCTGTTCTTCCTCTGTATTGACAGAGGTTCCAATTTTGCTTTTAACCAGCATCAAGTTTCATTACTGTGATCCAATTTTTTGTTCCATTTTTGTTATAAGGTCAGTTCTCAGAATGGTTTGTAAGGATTTCTTCTCTTAATCTCATTCTAGCCCAATAGTTTCCTTCCTCACTGCAGCCCCACTTCGTCTTAGTAAAGTCCTCAGCGTTTTGCACTAAACTTGATCTTCTCTGTCTTAATTACTAGTGTCCTTGAAGCTTGGTGCTTCAGCACTTGGAGAAGCTCCATTGTTAAGACGTTAATTTCAGTGATCTGAAACGTTAGTTGCCTCCACAGTATAGGACGCTAGCCTGGACTAACTAAATGCAGCCTTTCTTGTTTGGTGTAGAGTCTGCCCATTAAAACACTGTGTGACTTGGTGAGAATGCCAAATGAAGAAAAAGAAGTTCTTCAGTGTCAAAGGAACCATTAGACTGCTCCTAGCAGTCTCTCTGAATATCTTTTGAACTTTATTGAATGTAAAAAGGGCTTGCTTATAAGCACAGGCTTACTGTCTAGGCCTGCTTTTAAAAAATGTATTAGGCAAGTAATTGAGGACCCTGGTGATACTTCATTTTCAGATTATAAAAATTAATCTATGGACTAAGACCTTCATTGAATTCTGTTTGTGCTTGCTGCATGCTGTGAGAAAGAGGTGAAGGATTTTATCAAATTTTTGTGAGATGCTAAGTTTGGCTCTTTATGATGAAAAAGAATTTCAAAGGTATTACCAAAAAAAAAAGCAGTGATACTTTTCTAACAGACCAGTCTTGGGATTACAAGGTATCTTAATGAAGTAGAGTACTCGAACCTGCTTTTCCTGCACAAAAGCATCCTCTACAAATTTGCTTGAGAAAGTCTGAAGCGATGTCTGGCTTCCTTACCTGACGTGATTGTTAGACATAAATCCTATCTGTGTCAATCTCGCTAGCCTTCATCTTGATAGTACCTGACTGCCTCCTTTGTATTTAAAAATAGAAATGACAGTCTCTCTCCCCCTCCCTTTTTAGCTTGATTAGTTCATAGCTGCAAGTGTGAGGCACTTGAGGGAAAAGCTAAATTGAAGGGTTGGTGCTGCAGCTCTGAACCTAGTTAGGATCCATTGTTCTTCCCCCAGGAGTGAATGCTGACGTCCTTTGTTGAAGCCCCGTGAAAGTCTCGTGGCTGAGCTCCATGCAGGCTGTCAGCTCACCGGTGCAGCGATCAGAGGATCAGAGGGTGGTCGTGGCTGTGGTCACGGCACTGTGAGCAGCACAGGGGCAAGCAGCCCCCAGGGCCGGAGTGGTAGAGGATGCTCAGAGCTGCCCTCAGAGCTGCACTGAAGCATCTGTCAGAGCAGGGCACGGTGGGCGCCCTCGCATCCAGGCTTTCTAGGTGGCAGGCTCAGTTGTTTGTGGGATGGGTTCTTGTTAATAATTTTGTTAGCATTTGCTTTCCACCGCCACAACTGAAGTAATTGATGGTGGAGGTCAGAAGTATGTCACGCAGCGTGTGTGCGCTCCGCTCACGGATAAGGACATGTGTGAAAGCGTGTAGGTTACAGATAGGTGCGAGCAACTTTCTGCTGCTTCTGTCGTGGTGTTCAGTCACACCACTGAAAATGTGTGATGCTCTGCAGCAGTGAAGAATTCATTCTTTTTTGTTTTGCTTTGGAGAACATGCACGCACCTATGAAACACCCGTTTCTGTGATTGTTCAACAGGAACTGGTGGTATTGATTTTTATTAAGTAAAAGGACTCGGATTTTGGTGGGACTGAATATTATTTAAAGGGAAAAATGTAGGAATTCCTAGCAGCATGCAAATGTCTCTTCTTTCTGTAGACTGCCTTGATCCTATCTGTAGTAAACGAAATGTGTGATTTGTCCTTTTCCATTATTCCTCAGTCTTAATTTTTAACAGTGAAAATAGCACTTAAAGTTACAGTCGGGCTTTACTCAACCTTATTATTTCTTTGCTTTTTTTTTTTTAATGATCTTAATTTTTTTTATTGGGGAATAGCGCTGTGATTTCACATAAAAATGCTAGTAATTTGTGATCTAAGAGAAGAAATACGCAAACAGTTGATAAACTTGCTTGTAAGCCTCACTAAACACTCTAAATTCTGTATACATGTATTACCCAAAAAAGTTAATGCAGGGTTTTGTGTTTTTTTTTTTTTTAAATCACTGAAGCTATGTAAAAAGATGTATTTTAATCTTGATACCATCAGTGTGTGCAAATGCAATATGTTGAGCTTAAGGTCTTTAAGGAACCTTATATATAAGCATAGGAGGGAAGCATTGAAAAACAAGACAGATCTGATAGAGAAACAGTGCATCTCTCTAAGTGCATACACACACACACACACACACATATGCAAAGTCTGTGTCTGTTCCTCAGGCCCCATGCAAGTACACTGTTTTCTTGTGGCATCAGAAAGTCTTTAAGTATCTGTGTATCACTGCACCTCTGTATTGAGAATTCTTCTACTCAGGGCAGAGTGTGATGCTTCAGCGCTGTGTTGGCAATTATGAAATGCAATCCAAAGAGAGAGGAGATAAAAGAACTTGTAAATTTTCTCATGGGAGATAGGGCCCAGAGCACAATGGGAAAGGCATTACAGTGATGCCAAACAAACTTCTGGGGCATTCAAGCTCAATTTAACCTCCAATAGTAACCCTGCCTTTGTGAAAACACTCCCAAGTGTAGCAGGGAGTGAGCCTGGCCAACCGTGTCTTCAGACAAGTTTGTTTTAGCCACTGGAATTGAATGTTAATAGATTAATTTGGAAATCTACTCAACCTGAAATTTCATTTAATAGAAAAAATGCAGAACTATAATATGACTTAGGCTGGAAGTATTTATTTTGATAAACTCTTATGATGCTGCACCTTAATAACCCTCTCAAAGTGGTTTGTGTAAGCCTTTGTATATCTAGGTTTCAGACTGACAAAGGCATTTAAGTAATAGGGTGGTCCAGCATTACAGAAACACTCCTGTGCTGTTCAAAACCCAAGGTAAAAAGTAGAGTTCTCGAGCCCATACTATCAGTGAGTTGTCACTACATTTTGTAGGCATGGATAGGCTTTATTTTTTAGTGTTTTGGATGCACTGGAAATTAAGGCACAAGTATGTAAATGTGGGGTTGCTTTTTTTTTTTTTTTTTTTTGTCTCTTGCAGCTGTGAAACTCGACATCTGTTTCATTTTCTCTCTCTCTTTTTTTTTTTTCCCAGCTGAGAAGGAAGTAGTGACATTAGACCTCAGCATCCAAAGATCTCTTAAATTATTTTTAAGACATTAACTTCCTCTTTGCTGTGATGTGCTTGAAGGTGATTATTTTTTTATTTTTATTTAGTTATGCTTGAGTGAGGGGAGCTGAATTCATCCTGTTTGGTAGTCACCACTGTTTGCAGTGAAAAGCAGAATGGACTGATGTCCCTTTTTAATATAGTAATGTCTTGAGTCCTGATAAATTGCGTCTAGATCATAAAATGAAACTCAGGAGAATAATGGATAATGAAGAAGACAAATTGCAAATCAAATGTTTTGAAAAAAAGAGTAAAGTAAAAGTTTAGAAGTTAAGAATGGTGGGTGCACAGAAGACAGACTGTCTCATCAGCAGGGGGGAAATGGATGTGGGACTGCTGCAAGAAGATTTATTTCTACTCAAAACCCATATGCTGAGGAAAAACCCAGCTGAGTGGGTAGCTTGCAAAATTTGGGAGCTTAGTTTGGTCCTTTAAGAAATGTGAAAGGTATTTTAATTCCCTTGAGAGTGTGAGATTACAGAACACAACTAACTTCCTAGAGTTATTGTTGTAGGAAATTTATACTGTTCTAGATCAGAAGGGGAGGCCAATTGTGTTTTTTTGGGACTGTTAGAAAACCTAAGTGCTATCAGTCCTTAGGTGGCTGGGGGAGGTTATCTTTCTGTCTAATCCTAGAACCTAGTATTTAAATTATTAACCATCATAACTCTGTTCATAAAATCCACAGGGGAAAAAAAAAAAAAAAAAGCTCTCCAGCATGTACATACATTTTTATTCTTCATTTGGCAGGCCTCTTAATCTGTATTGGCCTTGGTTTTATTTTCCAGTGATTATGCCAGTTGATATTCATAGATTATTTACATAAATATTTGGTAACGAGAAATACGTTTCACTGAAATTGCTGAAATGCCCTGTTTAAAGTTAACAAGCCTTACGGATAGATTATGATTGTAGGTTTGTATGTTTTAGTTTCATCTAAGTTCAATTCATTGTAAATTCAATATGCAGACGAAAAGTCCCCGCTTATACAAAAAGAGTTAATAAGAGTCAGTCTAGCACCAACGTATTCATTTTTAGATGTGTTATAGGTATATTTTGTGTATGCATTCTGGGCTGACCATATGGCTCAAGTATTCATTAGTACTTTAGATATTTAAACACTTGGTACTTGTAGACACTGTTAAACATTCCTATATAAACATCCTGCTTGTAAATGCTGAAGGAAAAAAAAGACTAGCTTCGAAGTTGCTCACTAAATTATTGAAATTAATCTAGTTATGTGTTACTTACTGATTCTGCAATGTACTGTAAACTTAGTGTCATGATTACTGTCTACCATTCAGTTGCTGCAACTGGAAGTGATGTAATTTCATCTTTCTATCACAGAATTAGATGCAACTACTTATTTTAATTGAGTTCATTACTTGACATAGCTTGAAAGAGCTTCTAGTTTGATTGCAGGACATTAACTACTTTTTAAGGTTTTATTTTAATTCACTGATTTCAAAGTTCATATGTTACTTGAGGACTCAATTATTCAGAGTCAAATTGCACTGATGTTTTTTTACAAAGCCCTTAGAAGCTTATGTCTTAGCCATGATTTGCAGAAGTTAGAAGAGCTGCTCTAGTGTTACTGATACTTTACAGTTGTCTTTTAGTGAAAGATTCCTTTAAAAATAATCAACCTCAGAATTTGTTTTGAGCCTTCAGGATTTTAAAAATTGCTTTAAAATTTTTTAAAAAGTGTCACTGTAAATCATGAGTAAGGCATATCTTTATGCGTTGCCTATATGTGACATTGGAAGAAAAGAGACAATTTTGTTGTTGGTATCATTATATAACATATAATTCTGAGTACAAAAATACTGATAAATTTACTTTTGGAGAGCATCATCAGCTTTTAGATATTAACTGCACCTCTAGATGTGTAATTTCAGACTCAAAACACCCTTAGAGAATCCTTAGGTTAATAGGATAATAGACTGGTTATCAACAAAAATGTGACTGACCTAAAGGTAAAAGGGATTTATCATTTTAAATGAATGAATGCAAACCAGTTGCCCAGTGTTTTCTGGTCTTATCTGCGACGTTTGTTTCAGCATTATGTATTCTTACTATAACATGCTAGCAAATTTCAATAAGTTGGTAAGTGATATATAGGCTTTTCTGCAACTGTCAGTTTTTTGGGGGGTTCAAAAAAAACATTTTGTTTTGCAGTATCAGATTTCTTTCCTCCTTTCCCTCATAACTGACAAAAATTCAGAAAAAATAAGTCTTTAAAATTCAGATTAATCAGTATGTGCAAAACAATAGACACCAGACTTTTGTGTTGGGTCAAAATTGCTTGTGAAACTCAAGGTACTTACTTGACACAGTCATTTGATCCAAGCCAGATCCTTTGTAAATGTCAGCAAGACAAAGGCAGAAGTAAAATGCAACTTTCATGATGCACAGGTTTGAGAAACTGCTGTAGGTAATGACTGTGGTGTTTTGTTTTTTTTTTCCTCAAATGGATGCTCAACCTTGAGAGACAGTGCACTTGTTTCAAAGTGCTGCTGTTGTAAGAAAGAAGATTCAGCTGTCATTTTGATGAATATCTAATTATGGATTGATGGGGGAGCAGTTTGCAGAATTCATGTGTGTTTAATAAATGATCCTGAATTAATTATTCACATAGCATTATAGACTTTAAGGCTACAAATTCAAGCACACAAGTTAAGAGACTGTGTCTGATTATAAATATCATAATCCCACAATCCATTGACTACAGGACAATGGGCTTTTTTTTTTTTTTTGTAGTGTTTATCTTTTTTGTTGTAGAAGCTGTATAGTGAGTGAGGCAAAAGGTAACAGGAAGAGAAGGAACAGCTTCATGATAAAGAAATCGGGATGTGAATTCATGGGAAAAGCTGAATTGTTTTTGCCAAAAAAATAGTTAAGAAAATTAAAAACCAAAACTTGATGCAGATGTCTGCATTAAAAGTTTTAGCCCAAGTGTTGTTACTTTTAGCAATGTTGCCAAAACTCTCCTGTAAGTAAGTAAAAATAAAATTATGTGTATATTGAGAAAATTGGTATTGGACAGAGTAATGCAGATAACATGGAGAACATAAGGCATAGATAGTTTGAATGTATGGTGTGTAGTCTTACAGGAAGATTATTTATTTATTTCAAAAGGTCAGTATATCCCAAGACATTTTTAAGCAATAGTATTTTGGAATTTTGTCTTAAATTGTATGTGGCATCTTAAATCTTACACAGAAACTGTTACATTCTGTTCCCACTCTCTTGAATGTCTATACTTAAACTCCATATATGTCAGTCTGGCCATTTCTGTTAATTAGTATCTGAATACTTCTACTATAGGAATTTTATTTGTATTGATGACACTAGTGGTTACTTAAAACTTTTGAAAGTGAAAGTACCATCTATACCTATGTATGTGAGTATAAATTCTGAATTTTAAGTGCAGAGGTGATGTCTTTTTGAAAACTTTTTGAATATGTTCTTTATTGTTTATACCTTTCTCAAAGTTCACCTATAAGATAAAATCTGCAAACTAACAATGAGGATCAGTCCTGGACAATGAATACATTTCTAGAACAACAAAACCTTAAGATGAAGGATTGGGAAATGAGAAATGACACTTATATTCTCTATTTTCATTGTAAACTACGGCAAGAATCGTGCCCCATAACTGTTATTCATTTGAATATATGCCACAAGGAAAAAAGCTTTCTAAGAAAACTTAATGGATTCTTCTCTAGAGTTGACTGTAATTTCACCAAATATGCAGTTTAGAGTGAGAAACTGTTACCCATTGGGTTGCCAAAGTAACCTGTTGGGGAAAATGCATGATGTTCTACTGAGGTTTAATGTTTTGTAGCTAGTGACTAAATTTATAGCACTTCTAAACAGCTTCACAAGAAGTTTCAGAAATATCTGAATCCCATTTTTAACACTTCAAACATGGTTTAAAAAATAAAAAGCACAAGATTCCTGTTTTTAACTTGCAGAAATGTTTTATTTTTCTTTTGTTTTTAGAATGACAGGATTTTTTAAAAATCTAATTAGGACTTTTTTTTTTTCTTTTTGTGTGTGTTTTGCTGATCAGAAATAATTGTAGGGACTAAATGGAATCTCAGCTTTTACAAATCGACTCTGTAGAGAACAGTTTCCATTTTTTTAGTTTCCATTGTGATTTGTGAGATGTGGGATTTTAATGTGGTAGTTGTGGAGTATTTTAAATACAAGTCTGTAATGGATTGGAAGTTGATAGTAGTAAAATATTGCCTGATTATTAAAACACTTCTTAATAGATACATATAAATATAGTCATCTTTCATTTGTTATTTCATAACTATTGCACTACATCTTTCATTTTTATGACTTTTATGGAACAATAAATAACAAAGTTTATAGCTGAAGCAAGATCTTCCTCTGAAACTATCTCTCTGCAGACTTTGAGATAATTTAATCTTCATTCATGTCCTCCTCAGTCTTCTGTTATATTTGTTTTCACTGCACCATTTGTTACATTGTTTTAGAGAAAGACTGAAGTTTAAAAAAAAAAAAAAAAAGTTCTGATGTTTCTCCCTTCAGAGTTGAAAACCCAAATGAATTACGGATAACATACTGAATAGAAGAAAATTAGTGATGCCATTCTAATCTATACATTAGCCTTTTCAGCTGCCCTACCTTTTTTATTTTGGACTCCAGGACAGTGTTTAGACTTAAATTGTATGACATTGCTTATCATAATTTTTCAATTATATTTTGCTTACAGAGGTATCCAAAATACAGGCTGGCTAACAAAATTCAACACATGTTGAATCAGACAAAAATAGTCTTCCTTGTATATAAGATGAATTTTGTAGTGATACCTGACTGCAGTGGCCTTATTGTAGTAACCATACAGCTCTTAGGTGTCTAGAGGCACTGTACAGCTATTTAAATTAACAAAAAAAAATAGATAAATTTGGTGGTAATAGACTTAAAAGTCACACAAAGACAACAGATAGATAATGGGACATAGAAGTGTGCATTAGAAGAGAGAGAGGAAAATAGAAGGAGACAGCCCTGGATAGCAGAGTGTTATAGGAAAATGAAAAATAGAAGCTGAGTAAATGAAAAGGCAGCTCAGACACAGTACAATTTATATGATGATTTTATAGAAATCCAAGCTGGTTTTGGTCTCTAACTGGTGCAGTTATGATGCTTGCAATGCCTTTGTTTAGAGCAGATTTACAAAACAGTTGTGTAGACTTTGTTCATTATGCCTTTGTAAACCATTCTTTCAAAATTAAGATTTATTTATTTATTTATTTATTTTTTCTCCAGGAGCAGAGGCTCCATTATTTAGGACAATTTGTTGTATGGATGTTTAATGTTTTTCTTTTACTACATGGTCATGACAGTATGGCTTTTATCTTTCTTCTTGCTACTGGTAGTTCAATTACTCATGTAGTCTGAAAGTATGGTATGTATGAAAGCAGATACTCATTTGGGGGAAAGGAGGACATTTCTCTTAATTTTTCATAGGCCATGTTAATAAATTACTTATGATTTATTTATGAGACCCTTGGCTTATTAAGCAAACTCTTGTTTGCTACTCCTTGACAGCAGATCCAGACCTTCATTTAGAATGGGTTGGGAATGGCTGAACGTTTTCAACACTCAGATGAATCAGTTTTCAGCAGACTGAAGGGAGAAGCTTTGAGCAGGGAGGTTGGACTGTATCATCTCCAGAGGTTCCTCCCAACCTTGTCCATTTTATGACTCTCTGAAGACTTGTTGTATTGTGGGGTTAAATGAAGAAGCCTAAGGACGAGCAAAATGGGATCAGTATTGCCAGATTTGTACATTACTGCAGAAATGCTTCTGGTGATCGTTTCTCTAGACAGAGGCATAGGTGGCTTCAGCCATTTTGGGGAGGTAATGTGGAATGATCTGGCCTTGAGCGCTTCAAACATCATGCAGACAGCAAGGCAGAGGCACTGGGTTGGATATAAAAATACCTATGCTGACTGTCCTAATCATGCTGGAGGTTGGCTGTGATACCCTACTTTCTCACACTGATCTCAGTGGAGCTAGAGAAGGTGGCAAGTAGAAGGGAGTATCTGTTCTCACTAGCTGTGTTTGTTCTTTTTAACTTACAGTGTAAGTGACAGGTTGGAAAAGAAATTCAAATTGATGCAAAGATGAATTGTGCTTAAGCCTTCCCCGGGATATATTTCTTAACTGTTCTTTAACACTTCCTGGTGGCAGAAATTCTGTAAGTTTCTTACACATTATCTACTGGGCTAAGTTATCTGTAAAGCTGGAAAGATTTCCTTTCCAGATATAAACATTGGCTCTAAATCTCCCTTACTGCAAAGTATTCTATTTACTAGATTTTACTATATGAACTGGCCATGGGATATAGCTCTCTTTTGTAAGAGTCTTCTCCATATATCAAATATATGAACTTGAACGTATCTTATTCTAAACAAATGCATATTTTCAAAATTTTAATGTCATGTTCCTTCTCTTTTTTTTGTAACATCATGCTGCTGCTTTTACCTGAACTCTCTTTGTTTGCCTACACTAGAAGTAAAATGAAACTGGACATCGTGTGCTGGCTGATAGCTCACTTCTACAAAAATAAAAATAAAAAAAAGAAATGTACCTCCATGTGCTGTCAATGCACTAGAGAGGGCAGCAGCATCCCATTGTTGATGCAGCTTGTGATCCTCAGTAAGTTCATAATCCTTTTCCACAGATTCAGAGCAGTTATTAAGATCCTCTCGACAGCACATCTCAGGATTTAATTTCTATCAGTACTACAGAAGAAGGCATAGTGGAATGGTTCCTTTGGTGGCAGTGGTTTTGGTTTTTTTTGCTTTTCTCCTCAAAATCTGGAACCATGTTTCATTTTGTAATAAAGGCAGGGGAGAGGGAAATTATCTACATTTGAAATGCTCAGTATCAGAACTCTGAGAGACTGATCTTTTTGCTTTTTCATCCTTTTTTCACTGTTCTCCACGCCCTTCTCTCTGCCCCCAAATCCATGACACTGAAAAAGAAGAGATTAAAGACCAGCATAAAGAGCTCTCCAGAGACTGACTGCAGAGGTCACTCTTCCATAGAGAAAAAAAAAAATCTAAGGCTCATTTTTTTCCTTGGAGAAAACAAAAAACAAACATGAGTTTCAGGAAAGAATGCCATAATACAAATCTCCCCATTGGAAATTCTCTGAAAAGAACAAAAACTGGTTTAGGAAGATAAAAGAATTTTTGGTTTTTATCGTGGGAGCAAGGATGCATATTTAGTCTTGGGGTCAGAGTTTATGAAGGAGAACTAAGCATTCTTGTTTTTCTAGGACCATTTTGAATGTATTTATTTATTGTATTTTGTTTCAGATCACGTTTTCCAAATAAACTTACAGAAAGAAATGAATGCTTATATAAGTTAATCTACCGTATCTGTAAGGAAACTGTCATTAAAAATAAGCAGAGCCACCTCTGAAGTTTCCAGAGCAACTAGTATTTTCTCCATCTTACACAGATTTCATCTGCTATGAGTAAATGATATTCTGTGGCAGGAACCTCAGAAAAACAAAAGTGATAACGTGTCTGTGTGTTATTTGGATCAGAGAGGGAAAAAACATGGGAGGGTAGAAACTGTGAGCGTAAATATCTTTTTCTGGATTATGCTTCAAATGTCATGTAACTCTAAAGTCAATGCAGTGATTTGTTAGCCCCAGTAAAAGCCTTATTCAATTAACTGTACTTGTGTGAGTCATTGTATTACCTTTCCAAGAAACTTTTCCAATGAGGACAGATTCTCAGGAATCAGTGGCTGCAAGGTACATTATCCATTCAGATTTGCACCGACCAAATGGCTGAGACACGTCACTGCAAGTGGAGCTCTGGGTCCCCTTTAGAAGCATGTGACGAAAAAGCTCACTTTAGAACCCAGTCTAGGCAAACAAGACACAAAGATAAAGGGTGGTCAGCTTGGTCTGGATAAAAATGAAGTGTAATTGTATTTGGAGTTTTCACGCATGAAGGCAGTATCTCTCCTAATGTTTAGCTTGTTGTCTTCTCTGTGGTTACAAGCACTGAAGTGTCCCAGTGAAGACGTAAGATTGCCTAAGATGGCCTTCTCATTTTTTAAATGAAAAAGGTCTTTGTATTTGAATCCAGGTCTGTTACTGAACAGCCAAGTAGCTTTATTTTTGTTTCGCTCTTGTGAACTCTTTGAATTTCCTACCCTTTAAAGGTTGTTATCTAGCTATAATCACTGTAGAGACTAGTGTTTAGGAGGATAAGGAAATAAAAGCATTGTTATTCTTATGAGTGTAAAATTGTACTAAGAATCAGCGTAGTATTTATTGCAAAAATAAACCCGCTTCCAGGAAATTCCGTCTCCCCTCCCTCACCAAAGTGTTTGCCCATGTGCAAAACAGATTTAAAATAAGTAAATTAATTAATTACAATATAAAGCAAACAAACAAACTGACATATGCTTCTGGCATACTTTTAGTTTCAGACGAGTTCTGAAATTGCAGACTGAAGGCAGCTTCTTTTCCAGAAAACCTTAAACTATGCTGGTTTGTAACTCATAATTTATCGTAAGTAGAAGCTGCCAAGATCTGTATTTTCATATGCCCTGAAAGGTGCATGTTAGTTTTTTGAAGATTAATAAAAAGTGTTTTTCTCTTCAGTCTTCTTGTTCACTCATTAACTGCTATGCGAACACTGTTATCCTGAAAGGCCATATGGAACATATTTGAAACAATGGCGAACAGACCCTTGCTCGTGCTACTGTTCTGCATTTTTAAGCTGCAAAGTGAATCTCACTAGCCTTGTCTCCCTGAGAGCAGTATCTGTTTTAAAAATCAGATCCTTGTCTTAGTCCTTTGCTCTCTTTGGTGATAAAGTGCTGTTGGACATTCCGTCAGGGTAGAGTTAAACACTTTCTCTACAAAATGGAAGAGAGATAACATCTTTCTTTACCTAAGAAACCTTAATGGATAAAATATACAGATCCATCTTGTTCAGCACAGTAGGCTAATTCTGAGGCAGACTTGAATTGTAACTTTTGGGCTAAGCAATACTTTTCTCCAGTTCTTCTGTTTTCCACGACTCTTTTTATTTATTTTTTTTTCTTATTTGTCATCAAAGTCATTTGATGTTGAAGAACAGCATTCTCATTAATTCTTCTCTTTCAACTTGAGTTCATTGTCTGATCTTAACTTCCTATTCCGATATCACAATAGCTTCTGTTACTATTTCTGAAAGCACGGTGTTCTTGTACTGAATCAGTAATGCACAGCTTCGTGCCTTACGAGGAGCTGTCTCACTTAGTGCGCTTGTCTTTGACAATAGATTGCTGTGGGCAGTAAAGTCACCATGACCTTGCTGTGTACTTTGCCGGTGCCCATGTAGCTGAATGCTGCTGCTGCCTGGTGGGTTGGCTTCTGCTAGCAAAATAGTTGGTGGGAATGTTTGCTCTCATCTGCAGTAGATGCTGTTGCAGTCCCTTGTATCACTTCCACAGGCAGTACGTGGATTAAATGAAGGACCTAAACCATGCAAGATAGAAAAGCTGCATGCATTTCATAAATTACTAGTAATTGGGTTATAAAGATTTTTATTTCTTTCAAAAGCAGGTTGAAATAAGCTCTTCTCTTTAGAAATTGACTGAACGTTACAAATTCAGGACACGTACGATGGTCTCAGTAATGCAGTGATTCAAATGGTAACTCAAACTCCTGGTATATAGGAATTATTTGTGTTACCAGCTACTGTGTATACAAGTGTGAGAAAAAGAATAATACCTTTGTAACAGTGCAGGGAAATATACCCAGAAATTTGAGTAAAGGGAATGCTTAAGAGGTTCCATGAGGTTATTATCCAAATGTTGGCCTTGAAAGTTTGTATTTCTTCACAGAAACCGACAGCAAAGAGATTTCATATGGGTTTCTATTATGACAGCTGCTATGCTTGTGGTTTCATTTTGTGAAGCTTTGCCATTTTGAACAATACCTTATTTTTTCAGTTCCCAAAGTTTTACTCAATAGTGGATTTTTAAGGAGTTGTTCAGCTTTTTGTATGAACCGTGCTATTCCCAGAGGAGAAGAGTGGGCTGGTGTATCAATGCTGTATGTATTATTCCTGCTGATTCATTAGATCTAAAACCGTTCAGATGTTGGAGTAACACATTTCATTGCTAATGGGTATATGTTCCGGATCTGAGCTTGAAAGAGAATCATGTGGAAACATTGATATATATTATTTTGGGGGTTGCTTAGTAGCATCCTGTAATCCTTTCCCATTTTCTACTTGTAAAAAGCAAGTCACATACTTTTCAAAATTCATTACCAAAGTCAGACACACACAAACCCCAAGTTATTCAATTCCTGTTATTTTTGCTAATGTAATTCTGTTTTAGCAATCAGATTCAAGAGTTGCTAAATCATCTGTTGAAATTGAAATACATTCTTTTCTATTCATCCTGGGGGTTAGTAGCATGACATTTAATTGTTTTCACAGCAGAGTAATAAACTGTAGAAACTAAGACTAAGGCCATGGTACTTTACTGTATGTATCACTGCAACTTTTATAGTTACACATTTGAATGTTTGTGCTGGTTTTGTGGTATGCTTTGGCACATACATGTAAGTAACGTGTCTCCTAAGGCAAAAATGGGTATGTGTAGAACAAAACTGAAAGACATCTCCTAGATGTGTGATACAGTTACATATATAGTCACCAAAGAGTGCCTTGACTCTAGTTAGGTGGTTTACCTTTGCTTTTAGGTGGTTCTCCAGAATCTATACCCTGAAGACTTCTAATACCCTGTTTTCAAACTCTGCCTACATTTTCTGTAAGAGTCATCTTTTATCCAACTTTTTTTTTTTTTTTTTTTATGACATTTCCTCTGACTTTTAAAGAGCAAACTTATTCCCTAATTGTCTTTGTATTGCAATCCTTATGTAAGCCAAGCAGGTTTACTTGCTGATATAAATAAGCTTTCAGTTCCCTGAAACTTCAAGCTTCCTTTTCCTGTTCTTGTGCCAACTTGAATCATACTTCTTGCAAATGGATTACCAGATTTGCATGCAGCAGTTCCAATGGGGTCTTACCAGTGCCTGATGCTGTGACTTGCAAAATGTTCAAGCAGTTTAATATCTGGACTTCCTCTCTTGTTCTGATTAGTTGTTTTCTGTAAAGTAGTAAAACTTGCATCATTTCTGTAATAGTTGGTGTTTGTATTCTCGTTCATTACCAGAATGGATCTGTTATTTGTTTTCTTCTATCTTTGAGAAAGAGTAGAGGTACTGAAGATAATTGCTTAGCTGCTTATTTCAAATGTAGGATGTGCTATACTACTCTCTGAAAATCCCTGACTAAATGAAAAGCTGCAGAATGAGCTCACACAGTATCTGACAGAAAGAGTCTGTATAAGAAAGAGAAATTATAAATGCAGTAGTCTTACATGGACAGCACAACTGTGTACACAAAAACATACACATAAACAATCCACTGACAATAATAATTAGTATCAATCTATTATTTTTTTCACGTTTTTGTTTCTCTGCTCATTAAGAAAATTATTTATTCACTCAACAGTAGGAAAGAACTCCAGATCTGTTTTCCTCTTTTGGCTGGGATTCAAGTTCTCAAATTTTTTGGTTGTTGTCCCGATTTGTCTTAAAGAAATGTTAGGCTTTGCCATTCAAGTCCTGATCCAGTAAGACCTCATTGTTGTTGTCTTATATGTAGACATGTGAGAGCTCCAGTCTAACAAAGGATTTATGTGTGCTTAATATTACACCTGCAATACTTCTGTCTTCAGTGGGATTAGTAACATATTTATAATTGATCAAATGTTATGTTCTTTGTTGGAGTGCAGCAGCTAGGATTGGAACGTAGAATTGATGTTCACTATTAACTAGCAAAGTTAATCCATTGATCACCTCACTGGAACGATGGTTTATGCTTTCTTTCTCTCTCTCTCTTTTTTTTTTTTTTGAGACTTGGAAGTTCAAAGCATCTAATTCAGAGCAGTTTAGGGTCAGCCAAATTGTTAGGCTAAACAAATGACAATATTAAACAGATACTTACAAAATTAATTTACTAGCTGTCCAGCTAGAAGTGATGGGGTGTTAAAAGCTGTAGTTAATATACAGCAGTAATGCTGCAACAGAAATGCTATCTGGTGAGTCCCTGCATGTTCTTTCATTTTCAAAATGATCTTTTGAAAGTGCAGCGAGCCTTGATGTATTTCCAAGTATCTGTATTTGAGCTAGATCTCTATAGACAAATTTCCAGTTTGGTGTGAGACTGCATTGCCGGATCAGCCCCACAGACACTCAGTTTCTTGCTACTGAAACTTGTGAGTGAACAAAGAACAAGGATGACTTTTTTTTCTTTTGCTCTGCCAAAAGAAATCAGTATGTGAAGTCCACTTTAAATATATTAGCAACGCAGTCTAATTAAAGAAGTCAAACTATTTACTAAAATATGATTGAAGCTGTTTCCTTGCAGAACAGACAAAAGAAGTTATTTTTGGTCTTAGGAAAACAAGCAGTGCATGAGGCTGGCAGCTTTACAGAAGTGAAGTGAAGTTTGTGAACACTAGTATTATAAGCATTCCTCTTACAGCGTAAGCATTATGACATGTGAGTGCATATGTTTTTCATGGATACTGCGTTGCAAAGGGAATGTTCAAGCACAAAAGTAAGATTTGTGTTTTAGATTTGCCATACTGCTAATAGTATTGTAAGATCTGTGCTTTAGTGTTTGGAAAATTGACTACAAATATAGCCCAGTAGCCCAGTTTACGATTATTACTTTTTTTTTTTTTTAAGTTTTTAAAATATATACAATGCAATCTAAATTATTATTCTTGGTATTATTTAGTTTTTGGAATTCTTTACTCTTAGCATTTTGTGTATTTTAAATAAAGATATTAAAAGGTGGGTTGTTGAGTAACATAAATATACCTTAACTTTGTGAAGCTTTTATGTTCAGAAATTCAGCTTTTCTTTAATAACAGTATAAATTTAGATAATTTTTTTCCTAATTTCTAGCACTTATCTTGTCTTTCACTCTGCTCTTCAGCATGCTGTAGGTCCCTTGATTCTCTTGAGATACTTTGTTGTGTTTAAGCCTGAACTGAGGTTAGAAGGCAAAACTATAATTTAACTTTATTGTGTAATAAGAAGCTGAAGCGAACTGAGGAGTGCCTAAAGTACTATTGTTACTTGTTGCTGAAAAATATACCTCTTTGATTCTGAAGAGAAAGATACAAGTGGTTGCAAAACCAGAGAAATTCACCTGTATAGAATAAAATATTCACCTGGTATGAATAATGGGTATCAGGTATCATTTATCACAACTCCCTTTCCAAGGATGTTGTGTGAGAAGGACCACGAGTACTATCACTGACAAAATAAAAATGGAGGAGAACCCGCAACTCCTACGAGAAAGTGTCCCCTGTGCAAGCGTGGAAATGCTTGTTTTTTGAAATGCTTGTTGTTTAGTTCAGCCTGGATTCCTGTGGAATCCTCCTTGCGATTCTCCTGAGCAGAGAGAGTTGAGGTATGGAGTTGATGGTAAGTAACATGCTTCAGCTTCAATCCTGCTACCTAGGAGACTGTCCAAGTTCATGGGAGTTTCTGTTTTACAAGAGGAACAATATTTCATAAATGTGATGCTGTTCCTACTTCAGTAAGCCTGAATGGTCCCTTGTGTAAGAAATTATAATTCCTTAGTCTTCCTTGCCCACTCAGAAACTCTCACACCTCCTCTGAATAAACTAACACAATAGGATTTCATCTTGAAATTGTGCCTTTCTCTGAGCCACATGGTGCTGTGTGCATTGTTATAATGGATTAAAAAAAAGGCAAATCAAATTCTTTTGCATGGAAGTTTTTTAAAGAAGTAGAATTTTAGATCATTATTGTCAAGCAGGAGTGAAATGACTTAGTCTCCTGAGGATCACAGGACACTGAGTGATATGGGAAAGTAGACAGGAGAGCAGGGATGGCTATAAATAAACAAAAGAAATACATTCAGTTAGATTGTAAGAAAATAGTGTCATGCAAGTAAAAGAGAAAGTACTATAGGAGCAGGAAATTTCCCCCAGATTTGATGAAAGAACAAGGGAGTAAGAAAAATAATAATAAAGTCCTTAATGAATTATGTGAAATCTTGCATTTTCATCAGTGTGGCTGTTATGATTTATCAAAGGGCAGTAACCTGTGTGAGAGATAGGATTCGGTAGATGCCTTGACGTATAATTATTTGTTCTGGAATTGTGCCCTCTGTATTGACCAGTTGGAATGCTGCTTCTCATAATGCCATTTCGTAATGGTAATTATAAAACTTTTCTGGAAACTGTACAAGTTACAGTTTGCAATAAAGTGCCATATTTTACAGGAATTATTATTTCTTATAAATCTCATTTGAAAGTTCAAGGATGCTACATCCTGCTGAGCCATTGGGTGTTTCTATTTTCAGTACTTTGTGTGCTACTCGAGTCATATTGATTTCCAAATACTATAAATCTGTACAAAACAGGAAGAGTGTAATAGCCTTATACAGTAGCTGAGCTGTTTCTTTTTCTAATTAGAGTATTTATTAAAATTGAACAAGAATAGCATAATATAATAAGAAGCCACATTTTCTCTGCTTGCAGCCCAAGCTACTGTTTGAACTGATTCCAGTTGTTTCTTGTCATCGTTAACGTGTAAGCTTTATCTACTGTGAAAGCAAAATAACGGGGAAACTTTCTTTTAATGTCCCCTCAGAAGCTAGGAACATACAATATGAGCAGGGCAGAAGAGAATAAATCTTAACAACAGCAAATGGTTGAATAAGGAATTGTTGTCCTTGTGTCTGTGTTATCTGTGTGATCTACTTATCTGTATTTCATTACAATAACTGATATTCTGGGACACCAACTTGCTGTAATTAAGCTACTTGTGTTTTGGCTACCCACATGTTCTTAAATACGGGACTTTGATAAACTTGTGGTTGTGAAATACTGCTGGCAGGTCATACTTATGCTTTGTGAGAGCAAGGATGCCTGCAGTATTTTGATTTACAGAGTAAATTAAGAAATGTAGCAACAGTGTTTTCGTCTGATATGCATGGATACTGCGGTGCTTCCCTTTTTCTTAGGCAGAAACCCAGCGGTACCTGCTTTGTTCCCCTCTGGAGGTTTTAAGTTCTGAGACCTGATGGTTCCAAGTAGCTGTTCATTTCCTACGAGTGATCAACAGTCTGCCAGATTTCCTGCTCAGACATTAACTATTCTGGTGGAAATGGTCCAATAGGGTTTATTTTTGTGCTGTTACAAGATTTTATTCACTTCTCCTCAAGCACGTCTGTGCCGTTACACGAAGGACAGCAACAAATGTCAGCACTGCTGTGCTGCAGGAGGCTGGAGCCGGCACCATCCCTGTGCACTGTGCTCCTGTAAGGCAGAGAAGGCTCTCCTCCTGCCAGCTGAGAGATTCCCACCATGGGAGAGGGAAATGGGTGCAGATTCAGTGCTTAGTGTTTTGGCTAACAGCATTTTGCAAACATCCACCTGGCCTCCAGTATTCACACATTTACTGGATCACATGGGACCAGGTACTCCCTTTGGAACACGAAGAGGTGCACCTGAAGGCATTGTCTGTCAGCTGTTTATATCCCACGGGTTTATCATTTACTATTACTGGTGGAATTATTTTAGTTTAAAGAAGGAAGAAATCGGCAGGTTATATTTATTGATATAAAGGGTTTATTAATCAGGGTGGTGCCGGATGGTTTGGACCTTGTCCAAGCTGTGAATAGCTGCCTGGACTATTTCTGTAGTTCCTCATGAACTTTAACTGTAGTAGTTGCTTATATACAGGCAAATCTCAGTATACATTCTAACACAGGTCAGTGTTAAGTCTGAAGATGCATAATAAACACGTAACAACAGAATGTTAAATCAGAATTTGTCTAGGTGCATGTCCTACCACTATCTGTCCTCATCTCATACAGCTGGTTCTTTCTCTTTAATAGTCTTTAAAACACAGTTTTTTTCCAAATTGGTCCTTCACTGTTCTTGCATCCTTTGCTCTGCAGTTCGGTGTAGCTGATGCTAAGGTCTGCTGCCTCTTTGGGAGGATACATCAGGAGTGTGGACTGTGCTGTGCTGAACAACGAAGAAATGGGAGAACGGTGTAAGGGCAGCAAGTAATTAGTGCATTCTCTATTCAGAAGCCTCTCCTTGAAGTATCCAAGTACGTGGATAGAAGGATTAGGCCTGTGAATTAAGGGTCTACCAGGAAATTTGTTGCTTTGAAGACCAAGGAAGTAAATGAATAAAAGCTATGCTAACTTGGGGTTAAGATTATTCACTGGTGCTCTGTACCTTTTGAAGATGTGTAGAGTAGCTAATACAAAAAGGCTCTAGAAACCAGTGCATGGTTTAATGTGTTCAGTTTCCACTGAAGAATTTTAGTTCTGCTTTTCTGCAGTGATGCTTCGCTGCATCTTCACAGCCTCTGCAGATGCTCTGGCAGCTCTGGGCACAGAACACCTAGGCTCCGTGGGGTCACACCGTGACACATCCTCCTCTCCCTGGCAAAATCTGGACTTTAAGTAGGTATGACAAGTTAGGGCTTTTCCCAGCACTGGGCTTACTCTTCACAAATTACACCAGACTTGCCTGGGGTTTCATTCTGAGATGCTCCTTTCACTTACCCCTTGCTATACTTTCTGAATTCATTGTCATATATGCCAGTAGGCTATTAGTAATTCCGTGACACGAAGGCATTTTTGTTCATCTCTAGGGAACCTTTGTAGCTGAGTCATTCCCACACAATCAATTCAGTTCAGCCCTGAAAGGAGGCATTCTTGATTCCTTGGGATAAATATATACTCTTTTCAAATCACAAGATGCAGCTCTTCCAGACTCCTCTCACTAATAACTCCACTAGTCACCACACTGAGAGTTAACGGAGTGAATGCAGCTGGAGTGTTTGCAAATATGTGCTGGAATGTAAATGTGTGAATGCAGCATAGACAATAACGCATTGTTCTAGTTAATTCACATCTCTATTCATGTATCTTGTAGCAATTTTCAGGCCCCTGAGAACCATCTTCCAGTCCAGCCTCTTGGCTATCACTCCTGTATGGTTTTGTCAGGCTGTGGCTTTCTTCAGGAGTTCATCTCCAGGCTCCAAAGAAATCAAAAGATGGACAACCTCTGCTAACTGGAGAGGTTTTCCTATCTGTGAACCCTTGTTGCTGACCCATTCCCAGGGACTGTTGGCAGATCCCTGACTTCATAACTGAGGCCACATTACGGGGCTGACAAGTACATTACTTTTCATTGCCTGACTGTTGGATGCATGATCTGAAAGCATCAGCGACACTACTGACACACTTGAACTCCATTAACTAAGCCTTGGGACATTTCAAAACATACCAGACTTAAAAGTGTATTTTTCTACATTTTTTTTCTCTCTTCACTTTCCATAGGAAAACCTGAAAGAAGGCACTAGGAATCTCTGAATAAAGCTTTTAGTTTCAAGTGTAAAACTGCTGAAGTTCTCATGTTTCATTCGTGTGTGCATGGCTCAGCAAGTCCTTACAGGCTGTAATTCAGATGGTGGAGAGTCTAGGAAGGAGTTAGCACATGAGGTGCTGTAAGGGGAAATCTTAAGGGCGGCCAATTCAGGAAGAATGCTTTCGTTGAACTTGAGTTTTCAGTACTCAGTTAATGCCAAACCATAACAAGGGTTTGAATATTAACTCCTGTGCTGCGTTTTTCCAGAGTGTTATATATGCCCTTCCTCTGTTTGTTTTCTGTACGTGATTGAGTTGTGTTTTGGTGAGCCAGAGTCTCTGAAGACTTAATATTTTGAGTTACTTTATCCATGGTATTTTGCTGGCTTATTATGAGTACAATGCTTGCCAATGCTCTCTATTAACTTTCATAGTTATCCTCACAAACGGTAATTGATCTTTTGGTGAATTTAAATATCCTTTCTTCAAAGGCATGCTGAGAGATTTTTTTTCTGTGGCTGAGTGATAATCTTCTTTATTATATTTACTACTTTTAACAAAGCTCTGGTTTCTCAGCTAATTAAATTGTGTGGGTTTTTTCTTTTTTTGTTGTTGTTGTTGTTGTTTTATAGAAGCATTTTCATCTTCATTTTTTTTTTCACCTCTGAGATATTTTGAAAATTAAAATGATAATATGAAAAAGCCACAAGAAATATGTTATCCAGTCTTGGCTTAGACATTTGGAATAGATTCTTGAGCCTCAAGTGAGAATACATCAAGAAAAGTTTAACTCACTTAACCAGAATGACGAAGGAAGTTTGTTCAGCATTATACTTCATTTTGACACAATTCTATTCACATTTTAATGGAATTAACTCATGATCTATGTATCCATGAGTTAAGATTGTATTAATTTCCATTTCTTTATTCCATTTGATGCGTTTCAAATACAACATTTTAAGAGCAGCTGTTGAGGGGTAGTACATCATGCTCCTATTCTGTTATCCCCCGAATGCTGGCATATAGATCGCATTAATAGAACACATTCCAATTGAAATATGGTCTGAATAGATTATTTTTAGTACTATATATGTGTTACAGAACTTAAAATTTAAACATTCTTTTAAATCATTGTAATGATCTATACTGTCAAGCCAGGTTAAGTCAGCAGAAATTGTTTTAAACTTATTCAGGGATCCCCAAAGAAAAACATGCCATATTTCCTTCTCAAGCAGACACATATTTTTGTGTCTTTATTATAAAAAATAATAATACATTGGAAACACTGTTTTTCCTATGCAAACATGAGTTCTTCTTTCTCGCTAACTGCAATATTATAATGGTCTGTTCTACATGGATTCACTACTCTGAAGGCTTTGTTCAACAAAATGAACCACAGCATTTTAATTAAGGGGCTTTCGGTCTTTTTCTGTATTCTGTCCTTAAAATTGTAAAGGAAAAGGATTTTGCTATTTTATTTTTAATTAGGAAAATTTTCTTCTTAATCTTAGAGCACACGTCTCTGGTGAGATGTTGTGCTATGCTGTTTTGTTTTGTTAACAAATTAAGTATTCTGGATATTTGTTAGTTAGAGTCACTTGGTTTTGTCAAGCTAAATGCTTTGAATATGTTGGTGTGTTCTTCCTCATCCTTGTCATCCAGTGTTTGAGGAGAGTCATGGCAGCTAAGGTCATGATGAGCATCAGCAATCAGAGACATATTTTTTTTAGGGATTTTCCATTTCAGGCAGGGCATCAAGGTTTTAGAGTAATAACAGAAAGAAATGAAATGGATAGCAAGCAGAATGCCTGAATTTTGAGGTGTGAATTTAATTTTTTATTTTTTTATTTTCAATGAGTTCCTACTGGAAACTGGTTAAACAACAAAAAAGATGAAGGGATTCATTTTCTGGAAGCTGTATGACAGAAAATTATGGGGAGGGTGGGAGCTTGGTAAATTGGAGCCAAGTCTGCCTTCGCTGGAATTTAGGAAATAAGATATTTCTAATAAGCAGCATTGCTGACAGACAGCAAAGAGTTGCAACATATTAGAGACAGGGACCCAGAATATGGACTTTTATGTATATGTCCAAAGGCATATTGGTTAAGGCTAAACTTCCTCAAGAAGCAATAGAAAAGAATGGACCTCATTATTGCAAGGTTTGAGATAAGTTGTTCTTTATCACTGCAATTGAGGTAACTATGCACACTAAGGACAAAAATCCATATGGTATGAACGTAAAAGTGCCTTGTAATTGAGAGGCAGAAGGTCTTTTGTGATGGCCCTGGACAGTTCATAGTAATAAATACACTGCTCCTAATCATAAGATAGGGATACAGTATGAAAGTTTTTCAAACCTCTCTTACAGAGTGAATTCTTTTGAAATTAGTAAGAATTTATTTATTTATTCTTCTGCAACAGTTCTTCTCTCCAGTGAGGCTAGGACCTTCAAATGTCAAACCAAAAGAAAAGAGTCTGAATTCAGTACCTGAATTTCTTCTAAAAGGAGCCCTAAGATTCCTTTTCAGTTTCTAAAGGGTATGGAAAGGTGGATCATGTGGAGAAGAGCCTACCGCTGCTGGTGTTTTTGTTGTTTGTTTGTTTCATTTTCATTTATTTATTTTCTTAAATTATGAGTGGTTAGTGTGTGAATATTGTGTTATGATACAGGCTTTGCCTAGGCTGCTGAATTGGGAGCAGGAGGCTATGTGGCTTGTGAGATAAAGAAGTATGACCGAGTCTCGGGCATTGAGGGTGCTGCATAAAGCGTATAGAAATCCGGCAGTTCAGAGGGTGCTGTGTCAGT
The DNA here is from genome assembly GCF_009819795.1 of Aythya fuligula. NCBI lineage: Eukaryota > Metazoa > Chordata > Aves > Anseriformes > Anatidae > Aythya > Aythya fuligula. The sequence goes on along the minus strand of NC_045593.1, from coordinate 68,157,255 downwards.
GTCACTGTGTGTGATGCTTTACTACTTCCATTTTTCCTATTTTTTTTTTTTACCTTAGAGAAATAAGACAATCTTTGTCCATTTTTATGGTCTTTATTCAGGAATATTTTTAATAAAACAAATACCCTACAATCAGCTGTCATCTAGGCAGCATAAAGGAATGTTCTTATTCATTTTATGGATTTAGAAGAAAAGGAATGGAAAGTGAGGGAGACTGAGCTTTAACACAGCAAAAATATTCAGCAGTTTATAGCCAGTGTGGGCTTTTGAGATGCTTTACTCAATTTGATAAATTATTCACAGATGACTGCAAATTCTAGCCAAATTGCTTATTTAAATGCATCATTACTGGACACCTCACCAGCTTCTCATCCATTTCAGCACAGTTTACTTCTACTTCATTTCAAGGCTTACTTAAGAAAACCACTTTATTTTTCTTGGTTTACTGGCTGTGCTCAGAAAATGACTTTACTACTCTTTTAAAGCCATTTATGTGTTGTTCACATTGCAACAGATAAGTTGTTTATGGGACTTTTTTCCTACTTATCTAGGCCTCTTTATATGATAATGCCTAAAGTAGTCTATTGTTTTACGAAGAGTTGTTTATTCATTGATTCTTAGATTTTACCTTAAACATTTGGTTACTTGGGTATTTCAGGCAGAATGGTTCAGGATTTCTGGATACAACATATCATAGTACGTGTAATGCCTTCTGGTACTTAAGTGTTTTAACTGCAGTGTAAATAAAAATAGCTTGGATTTTGTGTTCATAACCAAATTTTAATTGGCATGTTGGGAATGCCACAGTTGTGGTCCAACCCTCCACTTTGGAGAGTGGGAAATCAAGTTCCAAGAGGAAAAAAAAAAAAAACAACTTTATTACATCTTCTTTCATATTAATTTTATATGCTTACAAAACCCACCAACAGTGAGAAATAACAGGTACTTACTGTGCTTTGTCCTTTGCAACAAAAGGCAGTTGTCTTTATCTTCCCCTTTGTCGTTATCAAGAAGGCTGAGGACTGTAAAAACTACAAAGCCTTGTTCAGGTCTAACACAAGGTATGGGAAAATAGCATGAAGATAGGGATCTTGGTTTCTTGCCAAGGAACATGTCAAACTCCGAGATAACCTGCATGACTTTGTACCTCGCCCTGTATGACAGAGCAGCAGATGTTTGGCCAGCTGCCACCCAGAAGTGCTGGTAGCCTGGAGGCTCTGGCTAGCCATCAGGCAGCCTGTTGGCAGCATCTTGGAAGCCAAAGCTCCCCAAAGCCCCTGATAGTGCTGTGATATACCTGGAGTTCAGAAACCCCCATGTCTTCAGAGTTCACCAGCCAGGGATGTCATTGGTTGGGAAGTCCCAAAATGTGGGTGTCCTGGTACTGGGGCTCTGCAGCAGCCTTCTGGACAGATTGGTGGAAAGTCTGGGCTGGAAAACCCCAGTAGCCTTGTGTCTTTGATGGTGTTCATGCCGAGAGAGGCAGCAGAAGAGCTGCCAGAAAAGCATAAAGGTTTATAGTTAAGCTTTTTTCAGAATCAAAATTTTCAGCAGGAAATGTCAAATCAGCACTTTTTAGCTGAATATTGCTGTACTGAAACAATCTTAACCAGCCTCATTAAAGGTTTACAGCCTTTCAGCCTGGAGAAGAAAATTGAGGAGGATAGAAGTTGGTGATTCCGCCATTTCATCTGTGTGGTTACAATATTGTTCTGGTGAATTCTAGAGTAGGTCTGGAAACTGAAACATTCACAAGAAACTCAGGGTTTGGGTGTTTGGTTCTTTAGAAGGAACTTAAAACTGCATTAAAAGTTTTGCAGTTCAATTAGGATTTTTTTTTTTTTTTAATTTTGAAGGACAAGGAAGATAGGAGAATATGCATAATTCTTAGCCTCTTCATAGTTTAATCCTAATTTATCCTGTTGCAGATTACAGCAATGGTTTTTTGCAAGGTCTTCTATCACCCAAGTTGTTATGCTCATATACAGCAGTTGAAATCTGAAGCATTTTTCATGGTTACACTTCTTTTCCTGAATGTTTGTTCAACTTCTAAGCTCTTGGTTCAAAGTTGTTTGTTTTTTTTTTTTTTCTCAGTTACAGTTTAATAAAAATAACTTAATTTCAATTAATTATTTGTTTTTTAATTACTAGCATACCAGAGAAAGGCAGAATGGTTTGTGCTGGGTCCATATATGTTGTAAAGATACGGTTGATGAGACACGTTTGCAATCTGAACGAGATCCCATGCATATTCTTGACTGCTTTTTCACAAAGGTTACCTTGAGCACAACTGTTATCTTTGTGTAATATTAATTAAATGATATATCCCAAAGTGCATCAACAGTGAACAAATAAAAACAAGCAGATTGCTACTCTTATTAAATTATCTCCCGCTCTTTCTCCTCCTGTCTGTCTAGGATTGATATTTCTATTTGGAAATGCCAGATCCCAAAGTGCATGTTTTGAAAAGTGAACGCTGTAATGTGGCAAGGCAGATTTATCTTGAAAGAAGGAAAGATAGCATGATAGGACGAACAAGTGGCAGGAAGCCAGAGGGCAGAGGCCCACTTCCTGCCCTGCTTCGTTCTATTCAAGCATCTCTATGCAAGTCCCTTAACTTTTACTTCTAAAACTGTGCTGGGGTCTAATGCTGTTATCGTTCATTGTCCTGAGAGTTGAAGTTGAGGTGAGAGTATAAACATCCCATATCAAGCGATTTATGATACAGTAAATGCGGATTTAGAATGGATGACAATATTGAAAAGTCAACTAGGTAAGAGTAAAAAAAAAAAAAAGTTAGAAATTATCTTGTAAATCTTTCACCAACAACTGCAAGTAGTATACAGTACAGAGTAAAATATGAGTAAAATATCCTTACCATTTCAAGATGTGTTGAGATGTTTGAAACTCTAGATTGTTGTCATGTGCTGCTACAGTTCTCATCTTCTGTATCAAATCTGTATTTGTGTAAATCTACACATGCTGCTGCTTTTTCTTGTCTTTTTCTCAATATAAGTTGTCTGCAAAGTTACTTTTAATGGTTCTATGTAGCGTTAACTCATTTTGGGCTAGGGAGCACTGTTTCTTTCCAAATATTTCTGAAAGCACACTCTCGCTGTTATTTTTCATCTTTAAATATAATTTATTCAAGCTTGATCCTAAGCTGTCACTGCCATAAACTGCTTCACTTGAATTTGCATCATGCCTTTTATCTCATTTTTCTTAGTGCTTTTCCTCATTGATATGTGAATTTACTACTTACTGCATAGTTTTTCATACAAACATGCACTCTACAAGAAGTCTGAAGCAAGCTTTGTTACTGTTTGGTGTATAGCTCTTCTTTCTTAAAAAAAAAATAATAAAAAATTACATATTTCTACATCTTTTTTCTTTTTGAAGTTTGCTTGTTAGAAATCAGAATGTGCCCCAGTCAAGTCCTCAGTTTGTGATTTCTGAGGAATGGCAAAGTTTTCTTACTATTTAAGCAAACTTTCATTAAAAACAATGAAACTTGTTTTCAGTAAAGTGTGGATTGTTTAGTTATATACAATTACTGAAGTGTGAAAGGATCCTTCTCCTGCAAAATCTCCTAAATTAGGCAATACAGTTTAAATGTTCCTCAAATATCCATTTGCATAGTGAAGGCACAAGAAGTAAACTAAAATTAGTTTCTGGTGTGTATCTGAAAGAAGCATCAGAAGTCTGCATTTAAAGAAAGGTTTGAATAAAGTAAGCTTCAGGGTTTTTTGATACGCAAGCAGTAGGAGGCAAGAGATGAGATATTATGGAAACAGATATGAGGCCTGCAGATTTTGCATTAGGACAAGATCTGACAGTGCATATTTTTCTATTGTATGGAAATCAGTCCTGTGATGGTACCAAAATTAAATATTCTGCCTGTGTTCATTTAGCTGCAGATTGGCCCTTTCAGGACAATGCAGAAATAAGAACAAAACTGCTTCTCAGAGTTTTTAAGACTTTTTTCCATTTGTACACAAAAGAATTGAAAGAAGAAGTAAAACATGGATGAGTGAACTCATTTTTACAATTATTTTACAAAACAATAAAAATTGTAAGGAACAAATCATCTCATGATATTTCACTTCTTAAAAATTTAATGAAAGAGATTATTCAGTGAAGTAACCTGCTGTGCCTGTTTCACAGTGACAATATACAATATTCCATGAAGCTATTTCTGACATCACTGTGTCTAACACGGTTTAGGATGTTTGGTGGAAAATAAGGTGTAGGAGAGATGCTGGCTAGAGTATCCAGTAATCTAGGGTACACTAGGGTGCACTAAAATCTCGAATCTAGGGTACACTAAACTGAGAGTCTGGACAGAGTAAATTTTTATCTTACCTGCTGTCAAAAATACTAAAGCAAAATTAACAAATGGGTGGTGTGACCGTCTGATACATGATAGTGTTGATCCACAACAGTAGAAAGCTGCTTCTTAGATTTTGTAGGTTTGATGAAGTTAAGGAGCATGTTGCTGTTAATGATGTACTGGAAGTAGAACTGAAAGCTTTATGGAGTGTTGGCGGGATTATCAACAGTGCTGCAAACAATAAATAGGCAGGGAGCAAGACATATGGGAGACATTTGCTTGGTAAGTCTTGAACTGCATGATTTCAAGATTCATGGGAGATTTGTAGTACTAGCTGGCCTTCACTGCCAATGGACTTTTGGCTTATTTTTTATGTTGGTTAATGTTTAGCATGCTTTGAGAAAATAGTAGTTTCTAATACTTCTGAAGATTGCTTTGTTGTAATATATCCATTGATAACATGCTCAGAGGTGACTTCTGATTTTAGGTGCATTGCTCTTCAGATCACAGTTAAGAATCTGGACTTAAGTGATACCTTGGGCTATTGATTATTTCCTCGTTTTCATTACATTGCTACATCACACAGCTCCTTCATAAATTCTGTGATCTTCATTATAAAATTAGTTATGAGTTTTGGCTCCATTACTTTGATGAGAAGACTATTCCAGGCTTCACTGTCATAGTGTTCAGGAACCTTCCTTTGAGTCTGAGTTGAATATTTGGCTTATTCATGTCTATTTGTTTTAGTTCAAATGTTCTTTTAACCTAACAGCTTTCTGTCTCATTGATGTTTAAAATGCTGCTGTATTTCTGCTCTGTAAGAAACTTCAAGAATCCTGAAGTGTAAAAGAATACATAGGTCTGATACAAACCATCTTCAAGCACCCAAATCATTAACTGCTTTTGATTTCTCCCTGTTTTTATACCCAGTACTGATCTGCATATTTGGTGTACAAAGAATGCATGCTTTAGTGGGATTACCCCAGAGATGTGGTGTTAAACACAGAGTGCTCAGTGCTCCTTAGAATCTGTATTCTATTTCTTTTTTTCTAGATGCACTGCACAGCTTTATTCTTGAGTATATGGAAGTCTAAATATAGTATTTCTCAGCATATATGGGCACAAGATTTGCAAAGACTATCTACGAGCACTGGACTTTCTAAACATTCAAAAAGGTTATTGCAGTAGAATTCTAAGTGATACTTGGAGCAGTGGTGAAATTACTTTACTTTTGAGGAGGTACTAAATTCTCCAGCTAAGATGATGTCCATGTCATCATCACAGATTGCTGTTAGTTCAATTTCTTATATTTGGATGAATCTCAGAAAAAATGTATTATGTATGAACTCTTCAGCTACACTAGGAAATCATAAACCATCCAAATGTTGAGCTGTTCTTTATAACACAAAAGCCAATAAATTTGTGGAGTTACCAAATACTCAACTACTTTTGAAGACAAGAACTAAGGCAATATGTGCAGTCAGCAAGTTCTTTGTTTTCTTCTTTACTACAAAGAAAGGATGAAAAAAAAAAAAAAAAAAAAAAAACAAAAAAAAAACAACCACCCAAGGCTGTCAGTGAAGAAAAGTTTAAGAGAAGAGTGAAGATAGTCTCTGCAATCTGTGTTTAGGACTGTTACATAGGCAGCTGAAGAGATGTGGCAAAATCTTCGACTAGAACCGTGCTAAATTCAACTGTGTTGAATTTTATAAGCATAGCAGGCATGAGCCAGGATAAATTTAGGGAACTGTTACTGCTAACATAAACAAGTGAATAAGTATAGATACTGTTTCTGAAAATGCTGTAACATGCTCAGGGAGAGAAAATAATTTTCATCATGTTCAAGTGTTTCCCTATATGCAGTATATGTCTCTTGTAGACTTTATTCCTCTTTTATGTCTCTTTTCTCTCCTGCCACACACAGCTTTTCTGCAGAACATCAAACTTAAATATTGAATATTATTTTATGACTCAAGATTCATGAAGGCACTCATTAGAGCATATTATGTTTTTATAGTGTTCCTGTCATATCTTTTTTTTTGTTTTTTTTTTTCCCGTATTAGGACAATTATGATCTTGCCTATTGTTTATTAATATCAAAAATCAGTAGGCATAATTCAAATATATACATTTTCTAAATAGTGTGCTGTTGGTTGGAGTGGTGTTAGTTGTAGTGTAATAAAATTGTAGACTGAAATCAGAGAATTCTATTAAAGGCAATGAAAATATGTCACTGTTCTTAAATAATTAGATTTTTTACATAACTGTAATGATGCACATAATATTGGTGGTGATGGGAAAAAAAGATAGAGCTGCAGAAAGTAAATAAATATGGATTTAAACAGTTAACTTTGGATGATTAAATGTTATTCTTGTTTTATCTTACTATAAGTTCCAACTAAGATTAAGAAATTTAAGTACACTACTCAGTTGTGCTTAAATAAAATTTTAGATGCACAGGTTCTATTTAAATTGGAAAAAAAAAGCATTCTTCATGCACTGGAGAGGTTTAGTTATATTACCCAGTTTACTCTTATGAATAATATTAATTAATGTCAGCTGAACTGCTTCCAGTTGTGCAGATCTAACCTGTAGCATATACAAAGAAATCAGCTGTTTGTTTAATGTAAGCTCTTAAGCAGTTGGCAGCTATTGCAAGTCATTACAAGATTTGACTGAATTGAAATTGCTTTTACCTTAATCTAGTATGCTGCCACCTAAAGACATACAGACCTTTGAAGTATAAATAGACATGTTTAGGCAGAGTCTATCTTTTTGTAGCAGGTTGCTGGGAGGTTTCTACAGTAGAGCATCAAACCATATTTTTATTAAATAAGAGGCTGAGCAGATGCATTAAAGCGATAACCTTGCACAAGGTTTTGCATAAGGAAGGAAGAATATTTTGCAGTCTAGAAATGGAGAAGGCACTTTGCGGGCAAGAAAAAAATCAATTACATCATTTTTGCAGTCTGACTGATGCTCAGTTAGTCCTGCTGCTACTTAAATTCATTTTTAATATAAATGACAACATTACACATCTATTAAAAGTTAGTAATTGATAAATTATTAACAACTATTTAATAGAAAACGAGTTACTGAGTTCTTGTTTACATTTGCAAAGTGTTGCAACAGTACAGACTCCGAAGAAACTGTAATTGAATCAATTATTATATTTTGTAATTATGTGTACTTCAATTCAGATAGTACTCTGAGATCCCTAAATGAAAGGAACAACACCTTTTTACAAAAATAAGAGTTTCTCAGCTTTGGGAATGAGAATGCAGAATTTAAGTAATTATGCATATGTTGGAAAAAAGAAAGATGAAGAAAGAAAAATGAAGAAAGTATGGATGTTTGCAGGACAATTGATGGCAAGCAGGAATTCTTTTTCGTTACTGATGTTAATTTCATAATAATCAAATACAAATATATTATTTTTGAAGAATCAAGATGTGATTCTTACTTTAAATAATTGTATATTGATCACAACTAAAAGGTAGAAAATCATGCTTTTTTAAAGATCATTTCCATTTCCTTTTCATATCATACTGTAATCTGTTGGAGTTAAGCATCTTCTTTCTGAAAGAAAGTAAAAGACTCCCAGAGGATGATGTCTAAATATAAAGAGCAAACATTTTTCTTCAGTAAAGAGAAGCTGGACTGGACATGGAGAAAAACAGAACTAATGGACAAGATGCCTTGGTAGTTAAAGAAAATCCCTTATCACTGCACTATAAAATATGTATTTTTTTAATTGGAGTGGGTAAAATGTGCTTTAAATAGCACATTAATATATTCCAGTCAATTTGACAATAGCATGACAATTAACAGATGGAGGGAAGACATTTACTGAGATTAGGAATACAACTGTCATTGACTCATACTAACTTTTAAAGGAAGCTGATATGTCAGGATATATATATATTTAATCAAAACTGAAGTGTCGATATATTCACATAAGAAGTGTATAAAATGCCAAAAATATGGGTGCAAAAATTTCATGTGAATATAAGGAAATATGGGACAAACTTGTGCAAAGATGTCCATTGAAGGTTATTAAATAGATAAATCCAAATGAGGCACAAGATACCCAGTCGGAGTCTGGAGGAGTGTTTGATAGGAATGAAATCTGAAAAAGAGTGTTTTTGTTTGTTTGTTTGTTTTTGTTGTGTTTTTTTTTTTTTTTTTTTAAGTGTTCAGATTTCAATATATAATTATCTGCTTAATTTCGCTTCTCTTCTTTCTTTTATTCATGTATGAGGAATGGCACCTACACAGGATTTAGTCTGCTGCTGCAGCCCTTCATTTTTTTTTTAAATCTTCATAACATTTATCTGAATGGATGTGGATATGAACTGGAACACTGCGGGCTGGAAAGCTAATTATATTTTAAAGGAAACTGTAAAATATACTAATTTCCACTACCTTTCATGTTCCAGATCTTTGTTCCATAATTACTGGTGTTCCATCCATTATCTGATTTTCTTGAATTCGTCAGGTTTTGTGTTAAAGTGAAGAGCCAGTTAAGTCTATTACTTCAATTCTAGACAAAAAATGTAATGGCAAAGTGTATATTTCCACTTTTTTTTTTTTTTCCAGTAATACAGGCACACGCGTATGGATTCTTTCTGTACTCTATTTAGACTTTTAAAAAATTAATTAATAATTGATAATTTCTGAAAGCTATACCTCCTGTTTCCAGAAGCGGTTTCAGGGATCATTGACAACACTCCCAGATCATTTAAAAGAGAGTGCTTGAAGTACTTGCCTGCAAACACACAAAAGGAGAAGAGGAAGTCTGAAGAAAGGTTACTAATTGAAATTGATGGAATATATATATAAAGTTATGGGTAGCAGAGTGTCACAACAGGTGCTTTTTTTCTGAAGTGTCTAGGTGTTTTCAAGTTTGAGAAGTAAGTTTTTAATGGGAATTTGATTGTGGCTTTGGGACCTCCTTGGGTTTAGAGTGGAGTATAGGATTAAATTTGCCTCCGTTTTCCAGATCCTTTGATTTGTGGTATTGCAGCAGAAGATGGCTTCCTTCTCCAAGGTTGCATCTCAGAGTTACATGGCAATACCAGATATTCCTTTGGGATGCACCGGTTCTCTTAGAGTCTTGTGAAGTTGTTTGTAACACAGGAAATTACATTTTGTATCCCAAATTTCCTTAATCATCACCTTTCCCCATGTAATTTATTTTTCTGGCATCTGTCACTTGTTCTTGGGTAAAAACAGGTACACTTTTTTTAAAATAATGCCACTTATTTGCATTCTTATGTCTGCATAAAATATGTGCATCAGTGTTGCCATGAATGTAGTTTGGGACAAAAGGTTTGCATATTGAGAAAATTCATATTGTCAGTCAACTAGCTGTACAGACATGTGACCTACTCATGTTAAGACCAGCATTCTGATTCCATGCTAATAACCTAATTGCTATTAATATATGCTGCTTGGTTCTGACCTGTTTTGTTTAGAATGCACATTGGTTTTTAATGTGTGTGACATTTAAGGGTTATGGATTAAAAAATTAAATTTTCCAAAATAAAAAATACCTCATGCATTTTTAATAGAGTTTACAAAAGAGCTGCTCTATATTTTCCCTCTAGCAAGATGGTACAGCATTGAATTAAGTGTCAGTACTTCTGTGGCCATGTAAGATTTAATATTCTGGGCAAAGATATTAATTGTCTTTCAGAGCGGACAGATAGATTTGCTTAAAACCTACTTGTTAATTAATTGGATTTTTGAAAAATGAATAATATTTTAAAATGAGGTTTCAGACTTAATTTTTTGATGGAAACATTTTTACATTTTTATATGGTAGAAGTGTCTCTCTTTTTTTTTTTTTTTTTTTTTTTTTTTTTTTTTTTTTTTTTTTTTTTTCCCCCAGAGGTGGGGAAGTATAGAGGGTCAGAAGAAAAGATTACATTGTGATTTATACATTTTCTTTTGGAGTGTGAAAGTAGAACCTAGGTAGTGTAGAAAATCAAATCATCTCTCAGGTAAAAAGCATCTGACCTTTGCTTAAAAATAAATAAAAATATCCTACGAGTCAAGCTGATACTCCTGTATCAGGACCATTACTGTTTAAATGACATAGATGGTGGGGTCAAGTGCACCTTCAGCAAGTTGTCAGAGGACACCAAGCTGAACAGTGGAGTCGACATGATAGAAGGAAAGGATGCCATCCAGAGGGTCTGGACAGGCCTGAGAGGTAGACTCACGTGAACTTCATGGTCAAGTGCATGAACCAAGCAGGCCAAGTGCGAAGTCCTGAACCTGGGTCAGGACAGTCATCAAGATCTGCACAACCTGAGGGATGAATTAATTGAGAGCAGCCCTGTGGGGAAGAACTTGGGTTTACTAGTAGACAAAAAACTGAATATGAGCTGGCAATGTCCCTAGAAGGCCAACCATATCCAGGGCTGCATCAAAAGCAGCATGGCCAGCAGGTGGAGGGAGGTGATTGTCCCCCTCTGCTCTGCCCTTGTGAGACCCCACCTGGAGCGCTGTGCTCAGCACTGGGGCCCCCAGCACAAGAAGGATGTGGAGCTGTTAGAACAAGTCCAGAGGAGGGCCATGAGGATGATCAAAGAACTGGAGCACCTCTCCTCTGAAGACAGGCTGTGGGATTTGGGGCTGTTCAGCCTGGAGAAGAGAAGGCTCCAGGGAGACCTTACAGCAGCCTTCCAGTACCTAAGGAGGACCTACAGGAAAGCTGGGGAGGGCTTTTTAAAGGAGTGCAGTGATAGGACAAGGGGTGACAGTTTTAAACTGAAAGAGTTTTAGATTAGATAAGAGTTTAGAAAGAGTGTTAGATTAGAGTTAGAAAGAGTTTTAGATTAGATATAAGGAACAAACTCTTTACTCAGAAGGTGGCAAGGCAGTGGAACAGGTTGTCCAGAGAAGCTGTGGCTGCTCCATCCCTGGAAGTGCTCAAGGGCAGGCTGGATGGGGCTTTTGGGCAACCTGGTCTGGTGGGACCATTATGCCCATGGCATAAATTGCAGTTATGAAATTATGTATGAGGCAACTTACAACTCTTGCAATCTCCTTAGCTTTTTCAAGAATGCCACTTTTAAGGCTTCAGTGTTTAGTATTGAGAATCAAGGGGTAACAGTCAACAAAAGTGTTTGCAAGCCATTTCATCTTCCAGGGACAGGAAGAACTAAACATAGGAGCTGTGGTTAGGTAAATGCTATGAAGAAAATATTAGGCTGAACAGTACTAGTATATGTTTGGTACTTAGATATTTTGGGAAACTTGAATATATATATATAGAGAGAGAGAGAGAGAGACTGGTTTTTTCATTTACTTTTGTAGCTCTTTTAATCTATAGTGTTGTAGGATTTGTTCAACATGTACATTAAAAACTTTTACTTTATTCCCTTTCCCCTCCGATCCACCAAAGTATATCTTAACCATAATAAATTTGCTTTGGGCTAAACATTTACATAAAGTGTGTATGCCCACAAGAATATTTCATTTTTATTAAAAAGAAAACTCTTAAACAGGTTCCCTATTACTGGATTTCTCCCGTAAGATCATTCAGAACAGCTTGAATTGACAAAAATGTTTAAAAGGACACAACACAAGAATTTGAATAGATGCTGCAAGTATGCACCTAATATTTATCCACAGGTTTTAAGATGAGTTTTTACCTTTAATAGTGGATTTTCTAAACACATGATGGTAGTGATTGTTTCTGAAATTGTATGAATAGCCTCCATGATAAAGCAATAAGAAATGTTCATGGTAAATAGGTATACTGGTGAGAAAATTGGGCACAGTTCGAGACTTAAAACCAGTGAATGAGAGATTCACTTACTCTTTCAATTTGTTTATTTCGTAGAAGGTTTAAAAAAATATTGGTGTGCTTTTATCACTGTAAAACTTCACACATGTATTTTAGTTTTTTGAAAATCTAATTTTTTTTTTTACATTTCTCTACATTACAAATGAACCACTTTGGTCAAATCTTTGTTCAGTAGGAATAAAGCAATTGTGGTGTGCTTTTTTTTTTTTTCGCTATACTAACTCTACAACTCTATGTTGGTCTTTCACCATACTCCATCAAAATTCCTTTTGATAGCATTAGAAGTCTGCTAGTAGAATCGTTTTCTTTGTCAGTCTCTTTTAATAATGAAAGTAGTAAACTGTGCTTGCTATAAGAAAGTTCTCTGTTCTGCCTTTCTGTACCATACGTTGTTGTTTTACGGTTCTGTTCCTAAGACATAACAACAGTGCACTTCTCTTCATGCCCTGCTCTTCAAATATGCATATGGAAAAACAGTGTTTGTTTATAGTACTAAGGCTCTCTTGGCCACCTATCTGGATAAGCAAAAAGTTCATTTCTTAAAGATTAAATATTCAGGCTGACAAAATATGCAAACTTGAGTTGTTGTTTTTTTTTCCCCTGAATCCTGTGGGCTGACTGAGACCCCTGCAGCTGCTAGTGTAGTACTTTAGAAATACAGGAACAAACCATCATTGAAGCCCAGGTACCACCTAGCTGAGAATTACTGGGATTATGAAAGAAGGACTGTCTTTTCTTCTCGTCTCCTCTATCACAGAGTGACAGCAGGGCTGATCAGCAGCTGCTGTTGCAGGCTCTTTATCCTGATGTCTTTCTTTTCCAAGGTATCCATTGACTTCTGGATAGATTTGTGTGAACAAATTGCTTTCTTTGTAATCCTGTCACAATTGATCCCCCTGCTTTTTATAGGCTATTTAAACCATGACATGTTTAAACCGCAGTGGTCAGGGTAGAAAAGAGGGGGTTTATGAGAAAGTTATATTTTGTTTTAAAATTATTGCAGTATGTCATATTGTCAACTGCAGTCATTCAACCGGAAAGAATTTAAGACCTGCTTGTAGTCAGCAACCAAGAAGTTCAGGAACCTGGGATTTTATGAAGCAACTAAGGTAAATTGTCTCAAAGTTTCATTAATTTATGTAAGTAGTATGAAGTATCATAATCTAACTGCAGTTTCTGCATAATTTTATTTTAATTATGTAAGTTTTGAATATGCACCTCTGTCAGTGTTTAATGTGTCATGTTTTCTGAAAACATATTATTAGTAAAATGCAGTAAAATTATACGGGAAAAAGCAACTACTTAGGAGATGATGCTAAGCTGCCATTAAACAGAATTGTGGAAAATGCAGTATTTTCTAGTGGAGTTTATTACTACATCAGAATAGTGGTCTCAGATTCCTTCTGGTATAGCTTCATAGTGGTGAAGTATTCCCAGGAACACTTGGGTAAGAGCTTTCAGCAAGGTGATTTATAGATCCATTTTGATATTTATCTTCAGTCTTTGTTCTCTTGTTTGCTTGGAAATACTGCCAAATACTGGCCTGCAATTAATGTTTTCAGTTCATATATAAAGAATTCACAGTCAGTCAGAACCTGAAGAAGAAATTAAGTCTAATGAATGACATGGTTTCACTGTTAAGTTTATGCCATGGCATCTAGGCATCATTTCACAGTCATCAATACTGCATCTCTGCTCTACTGGATTGCTCACAGAAGAATTGTGACGTGGGCTATATGGTTGCAGTTCTGTCATGTCGTGTAGGATATATACAACTAGTACAGAGTTCATGCAGGCCTTTTGCTTTTGTGCTGGCTTTATTCTGAAATAATAGACTATGCAAGCACTAATGCGAAAGTGACCTGTTGACTTTCTTTTAAACAGTTTAACAGTTGAAGTGAATCTAGCACCTTGTGTTATGTGACATTTTGATCCTACACCAAGAGCCCTGAGGATAGGTGATGCTTTGAATGGCGTCTAGAGTCATAACTGACTAATAGCTGCATTTTTTTTTACCCAAGAGCTCATGGCTTTTTGGGTGTTCAGTCCTGTCTTACTATTTATGGATGTTCTGTACTCTTGATAAAGTCTCTTGTGCTGGATTACTTTTTCTGTTGTTTAAAAACTATTAATTGAACTCCAGTTGCAGCGCTTTTAAACTGATAGTGATAGGCAAGCAAGAGGTCAGCAAAGTCTTTGGATCCCCAGAATGGCAGTTCAACAACCTTGTCACTTCTGAATTTTACTGGCCTACTATCAAGCCATATAAATCATTTTGTTGGCTCATGTTGCTCCTGGTCAGCCAATATCTAATGAAATTACTTGTGCATCCAATTTGATGTCTTTTATGAGTGAAGAATAGTGGCCATTTAAAAGATGTGATTGCCATCTTCTAGAGATTTTAGGTCTTTGAGTCTAGTCCCTGCAAAAAATATTCAGAGAAACTGAATCTTCATGGTTGGATTAAAATTTTATTCCTCATGACGTTTTCAGCTAGGGGATAGCGGTTATTTATTACTAAGTGCCACTCTTTGTTGTGAGGTGGGATCTCTAAATAGATACAGTCCATAACCTGTAATAAGGTTAACTAAATTATCTTTGTTGGGGTACAATTTAGTGCTACAAATGTCACAAACAGGACTGCAATTAGATTCCCCACCCATTGCCCTCTGTTTCAAACTAAATAAACCAACTTCTCCTAGTATCTCTTCTTGTGTTATGCATTGCAGCCCTCTAAGCATCCAGATGATGTAGAGCCCTCCTCCCCTCCCCCAGTCTGTTAACATCCATCTTAGGTGTGTGGAACCTGGGACAGTGTCTCAGGGGAAAACTCATGAGTGCCAAACAGATGAAGATCACTTTCCACTGCTAATGCAGCTCTCTGAGTGGTTAAATGTTCTTTCACTTTGCTTGTATGATGGGACATTCTAAGACAAAAATTCTTTTGTCTTGCATGTAGAACCAGAATCTCAGAAGGAAAAAATGTAGTTCCCAAAGAAAAAAGGAATTAAATTTCTTTCTGGATCTTCAGTATCCAAAAGCTTTCATTCATTGTTGTACCAAACGTAGATATTGTTGAATGGTTTGCAGAGCTTGACATCCAATGTGTTTGCTTTGACATTTAAAGCTTTCAAGAAAATATGAACAATTCCTGGAAAAACATTTGTGTTCAAATGCAAAATATCGCTTTGTATTTTTGCCAAAATTCTATCTGATGTGGATGTGTAACTTACTCCATTGTTCTTACCTCTTATAGTATCAGGCTGTGCTCTAACGTTTTAGATTTTAACATCTCTGTATAGTTCAGCTTTACCAAGACCAGTGCCACCAAAACATAAGTACTGCATTCATCAGCTTGAGAGTTGGATCACCAGCTGTCAATTTAAGTGTTGGAACTGATATTCCTTAGACACCCAGTGATCACAGAATCGTTTAGGTTGGAAAAGACCTCTAAGATCATCAAGTCCACATAGCTCTGCCAAGTCTACTGATCCCACACTGCATTTGCCTGACCACCACAATTCTGACTACTTTATCTGTTTATTTGCAAGATAAAATAATCCAAAGAGAAGAGCTTTTTCCAATGAAATCATGTTTTAATCCATTAAACATAATGATTCCAAGGATATTGGAGCCTATGATCTCATTAAAACAAGTGATTTGCAATTTTGGTAATTCATTTCTCTGCATAGGGCTACAGAATTATTCTGTGTTCAGCAGTCACAAAGCTTTTCTCATTCTTGGAATCTCATGGCATCTCCCCTTGAGTACATGTTTAACTGTTAATTCTGTTATTCACTACTAGAAAAGTGGAGTTCCTCTTAATATGCTTTTTCATAAGAATCCTGTCACCTGAGGTCTCAGCCAATGCACCCAACAAGATTAAGCAGCATATGTCTGGGTCATCAGTTTATCTGTCAAACTGTTGTTTCCACGGCTCATTTTACTTCCAGTCAGTACAGTTTTGCACAATGAATGCAACTAGAGCATTGCCTTGGTACTGAAACAGGAGGAAGTCAACTACAGTCTAAACAAGACATTTGTTACGTTTTGAAGAACAGAGGGGTCGACTGACACTCTTGTAAAGGTGATCTGTGGAAGCAGAAAGTCTTAATTAAGCCTATGTTTTAGCAAGGAAATATCTTCTTGGACACACTAGGTTTCATTGAACTGTAACTTTGTTTCCCATTGCTACCTCTTTGAACAGCACACATTCACCACCTATTGCTAGCAACAAAGAGTTCAGTCGTATTTTCCAAGTCTTTGCCTTATCCTATTCTTTTATTTTGATTGTGGCCTTTGAAAGACCAAGTTTTTGGTAGCTAGAACTTCTTACCTCCAAGGCTGGCAGTGTTTGTCACAGCAATGTAATCTCTGTAGACAGTTGCTCAAAGGAGAAAGTAAGTTTTTCACTTTCAAGATGTACTTTGCACATAGGCAGAGGTCAAGCTGCAGCAACCAATGTTTATGTGAAGTCCTGATACCTGGAACTTCACTGTCAGAGCAGCTAAGAGAGGTGCTGAGAATGACTTCGCAGTCTCAACTCAACAATGTGACTCCAGAAGACATTGTAGTTGTAAAGAATCCATCTTAACATACCTGTGATGTTGTAGACTAGCAGGTATGTAGACTAGCAGCTATATATTGGTACACAACTGGAAGAGTTGCAATTGCAGTACGAGAAATACCTTTTTGAGGTATTTGAGGCTATAAAAGATCTAATAAATTATACAAGGACTCTCCCTCTTTCTCCCTCCTACTTTCTCTACCACCCAGCAGATATACTATATCAAAATTCTGACTGCGGTACTCTACTTCGTCTGAATTTGCTCTGTGTGACCAGTATGATAAGGTATAGTTGCTTTTAGATGGAAGGCTGATGATACCTGACTGACAAAGTAAAGGGATCACTTACCTTGAAAATGACTTTTTAGTGCATTGTACTAAGTGAAGGGGAAGAATTTTAGCTTTTCAGTCTCTTTTTTGTCTCTGATGTATGCGTGAAGTGAACTTGAACTCGTTCAGTTACCCCTGCTTTCTCATTTTTCTTAGGAAAATGTGCAATGAACATGGAAACTTGCTTTAGAGAAAAAAAAAATGTGAATTATGAAGATCAAAGACAAAACAATGTACTGGGCATGGCAATGCATACCCTGAAGAGGCATAGCAATCCAGAATATGGGAGGACTAACAGTGGGGTCAAGATAGCTAAGTTTTCCCTGACATTGATGAGAAAAAAAAATCTGTCATGTAAAAGGAAGCCAGCCTTAAGAGTTGCCATTTAGGCAGTGCAGAAGCAGCTGTTATCTGTTCCCTGGTAGGACTCTCTTTAACATCATACTCTTCTTCCTCTGTTTCAGCTAAACTCCCCAATGTATGTAAAAACTGTCCTTACATGTATAAGATCGTATGTGTCATTATTTCAGGATAAAAGTTAATTTTATTTTAAACTACCATACCTGCATATAGTTCTTGCTCCTTTTTCCCTTTACTGGCACCTTACATATGCCTTAAAAACTAAAAATGTGGCTGTTTTAGACTTGAACATATTGAAAGCCAGTTTCAATCTATTTCAGTATTAACTGGCATCATTTTAATTTGTCAGAATATCGTAGCACAAGCATTGCAATATATTTTTCTCTGTAAAATTAAGTGTGATGTATATGTTAAAAACATTCTCATGACTAAAAAGGTGAGAAAAGTTTTCTCTCCATAGTAGCACTTAAATATTATTTCAAGAACACATATTTCAAACCATTTCCTTTGTTTTATATTTTTCTTCTAAATTTAAAAGCTTTGGTAGTCAGCAAATATATTCTTAGCATTCTTTCTTTGTCTAAAAGGACAGATATAAAACATATGGAAACATGCTAGGTTATTTTCAAAGTTTCATAAGTTCTTAGATGACAAAATTAAATATTAATGACTAACCCATATATTATACTTTAACCTGTGGTACAATCAGCGTACACAAAATATTAACCAAGTCATAAGCTTTCAGTGTTTTTGAGTACTGTGAGGTAGTATCTTAAACATAGGTTTAAGCGTTAATTTATGAAATCCTTCATACAGACAAAATAACATTTGCAAACTGACCTGTAACACCTTTGTAACCTTTTTTTCCCATTTTTTCCCCTTGAAAAATTTGTGTTAAAAAGCATAGTTTAAATACTAATCTCATATGTTTATGAAATCTATGTTTATGAAGAGATTACACCATATAATATCAGTTTTTATTTCTTGCCTTACTATTTCAGTTTGGCATTATCCAATGTGTCTTGCCAGAGAAAAATGTAATTAATTGGGAGTTAAATGCATTTGTTTTGAGAGAAAACCATGAAAAGTATCCTGGTTTTATATTCACTGAAACCTTTGTAGCCAGCCTGAGTATTGTACTCCAGCCATCTGTAGAATAATCAAAATCTTGTACTGTCACACTGCTCAGCACCTTTTAAAACAATCTCTATGAACTGTAATTCAATAGCACAGAGACTTGTGGAAAATTAAAAAAAAAAAAAAAAAAAAAAAAAAAAAAAGATTTAATACCCTCTTGCAAATTGCTTATGTTAGCCAAAATGTTTTTTTTCTCCTTCTCTGAGAGGGTACTGCCTATATTTATATTCATATTTTGGCTTTGAAGAAAAACATTAGTGGTTTGATTCCATCTTCCCTGTAAGGAATTCTGTCCTTACCACCTTACCAATCTGTCCATTTTTTTTTTGTAAGCAGTAAGAGTTCACACCACACCACAGTATCAAGCTGCAAATAATGTTTCAGCAAAAGTAACAAAGTAAAAGTAATGAAATTTAATTGCCTAAAATCCAAACAGCTAATTTTTCATCATTAGACCATGCATAACCTTTATTGACAAACCGAGAAACAAAAGTTTTTGGTGGATTGTTTCATGCTGAAGTGGTTGTTTCCTCATTGTTTAGTGGAACCATTGCCTTCTGGTCTGTTATGCTGCAGGTGATTCATTAACAAAAACAACAAAGAACAGTTTCTTGTTTCTGGTTTGCAGTCAATAAAAAGTGAGTCTTCATTTTGCAGTCATAATCAGAAAAGGCCATCCCATCATTACTTCTTTTTTTTAAATAAACTTGTAAAAAGGAGAAACTTTTATGTTGAATTTGAGAAACTTTGCTTTTAAAGATCTCTTTCCTTTTTTCATCTCTTCCGTGTTGCCCAAGAAATGCTCGTGTTCGCTTGTGTCATCTGCTGGTGATGTCTTTTTGACCACACTGATGTCAGCATGTCCATGAGCAAAACAGATAGCCCAGGTTCAAGCCTTGCTTAGCTGCTTTTGGTGAGGAACAGATACTTTTGAGGAGTCAGGTATTTATTTCTACATTGTGAGTACGATAGCAAAAAACTGTACGTTTGCTTGTGATGGGTTCACCCTGCTGGGCAGCTGAACTTCACCACAGCTGCCTTCTCTTTCTCCTTCCTCAAAGGAAGATGAAGAGAAAATATGATGGAAGAGGGTTCAAGGTTTGAGATAAGGACAGGGAGATTGCTTATGAATAACTGCCATTGCCAAAACAGACTCAGCATAGGGAGATTAATTTAATTTATTGCCTATTACTAACAGACTAGAGAGAGAAAACTAAGAGCAAACTAAAACCATCTTCCCCCCCATCCACCCTCTTCCACCTCCTCCCCCACAAGCAGCACAGGAGAATTGAGAATGGGGGCTGCAGTCAGTGCCTGACACTTCGTCTCCTCCACTCCCTCACAGTCCCTCCCTGCCCCTCCTCCCCGTGGGGTCCCTCCCAGGGATGCCGTCCTTCCCCAACTGAGCCTGGAGGGCTGCCCACAGGCAGCAGCTCTTCAAGCACTGCTCCCACACGGCTCCATCCCACGGGGTCCATCCATCCATCCATCCCCCAGGAGCAAACTGCTCCAGCACGGGTCCCCCATGGGTGGGCGGCAGCTCCCCCCAGACCCCCTGCTCCTGCGTGGGCTCCTCTCCACGGGCTGGGGCCTGCTCCTGCGGGGGCTCTCCATGGGCCGCAGCCTCCTCCAGGCCACATCCACCTGCTCCACCGGGGGCTCCTCCACCCATGGGGGGGCTGCAGCGTGGAGATCTGCTCCATGTGGGACCCATGGGCTGCAGGGGGACAGCCTGCTCCACCAGGGGCCTCTCCCTGCACAACCCGCAGGGGAACTGCTGCTGCCTGCCTGCAGCACCTCCTGCCCTCCTGCTGCACTCACCTGGGGAGCTGCAGGGCTGTTGCTCTATTTTCTCACTCCTCTCTCCCAGCTGCTGTTGCCCAGCAGTTCTTTCCCCCCCTTAACTCTGTTCTCCCAGAGGCCCACTCAGCGTCGCTCATGGCTCAGCTCTGGCCAGTGGAGGGTCTCTTTTTGAAGCAGCTGGAGCTGGCTGTGGTTGTGACATGGGGCAGCTGCTGGGCTCTGCACACAGAGCCGCCCTTGCTGTCTGCACACTACCAAAACCTGGCTACATAGACCCAATACATTGCTCCATTTCTCAGAGTACAGTAAAACTAATATGTGACTTCCTTCCTAATACGGAAAATATATATGTATATAGATCACTTTTCAAGCAGTCTCATTCCCTGAGAGGTCTGTCTGTGAATCCCTGCGGGATGATGCTGGTATTTAGCATCCCTCACTCTTCACAGCTTTCCACCCCCGTCAAGC
Organism: Aythya fuligula; assembly: GCF_009819795.1. Taxonomy (NCBI): domain Eukaryota; kingdom Metazoa; phylum Chordata; class Aves; order Anseriformes; family Anatidae; genus Aythya; species Aythya fuligula. The sequence goes on along the minus strand of NC_045593.1, from coordinate 68,136,442 downwards.
AGCTGAGGTTTGTGTGCGGGCACCCAGCTGCTTATGGCAGGAATGGCTTGCCCACAAATCAGAGACGTGCTTGCTGACAGCCATGAACACGCTTTTAGCACAACAGCAACAACAAAAAAGTGTTTTATCTTTGCCTTGCTGTCCAACAAAATCCAAATTGTTGATACTCTTAGTGACCCATCTGAAACAAAAGAACTAATTTACAAATGATCTAATTTTCATATTTTGTAAATATTTAAGCAGTTTTTTTTTTTTGTTTTGTTTTTTTGTTTTTTTTTTGGGGGGGAGGGTATTTTCATCAGTTAAATTGATTTCACATTGATTTGCATTTCCTTAGATCTTTCTTCTTGCTGCTGGTGTCTTTTATCTGGCCTCTTTTCATGTGCCTCAGTAGAAACAATAGATACTTTCATATTTTCTAGCAGTGAAAAAAGGCTTTTGTGGTAAGACAATACAATGTTTCAGTATCTTACTGAACCAGGTAGGCTTAGAAGCTAACACTCTAAAAAGATGCCAGCTTCCTCCATTCATCTGAAGCCTTCTTAAAGTGTTATTCATTTGCGTGATTATACCATCTAAAATCCCTGTCAGAACGATTGCTGTAGATGTAGAGGCAGACCACAGTAATCCAAGTTTCTTCTTGCTGACACAGGAGGTTTTGTCCAGCTTTTCATGGAGACCAATGGGGCAGGTTACTGAACAGTTTGCATCACAATTTGAGCTTTTGCTAAGTCTGGCTTTCTTCAGACCCATCAGATGCATGTCTGATTCAAACATAAAGGATTAGTAACTCACTGTTAATCATGTTATTCATGAGCAAGCTTTCTGAGAAGGTCTCTAAACACTCTGTCTGCATCATTGAGCTGCTCTCCTCAAGGGAAGAAATTTTGTCCACTGTGTATATATGATCAAACCTATCTCAGTCTGCATGTGATGCTCTAGGGCTGAGCTTCATTGTGCCAAGACACTTTTCTAGGTCTTAGTGTTTGCTGCTTGAGTCCATAATCTAAGTTTTCAGATGCCAATGCTAGGCTAACATTGTACTTTATACTCAGTTCTGTTAGCATCCTAGAACTGGATTTTTTTTCTGAGTATAATAATGGAAATATTTCACAACCATGCCTACATGACATCTTCTTCGTGTGTACTCTGTCAAAAATGAATTTGTCTGTATTCAAATCTGGTGAACAGGTAAGGTCAGAAAAGCTGTAAAGCATGTCTGGAGCCAGTATGCTGACTGATGAGATCTGTCTGTTTCTTCAGCAGTAGTTCTCTACAAGCACAGGAAGAAAAGTAAGTTCCTAATCAATCAAAGTTAAGTGTAAGACTATTGTGTCGGTCTTGATGTTGAGATATCTTTAGAATGGAAGCATGAACTTACTGGTCTTCCTTGGCATTTAAAGACTTACATGATAGCCGTTGTGGAATTAAATCAGACACAAAGTTGCAGCTCCCTGCTTTCCTTGCAGTGTTCATGAACATAATTTTTATATACTGTAATTTGTGTGCTAAATAACTTGTGCCGTAACAATAAAGATCAAGTAATTTAATTTCTTCTCAGGAATAAAAGGAGTCAAATCAAAGTTTCGAATAAATAAGGAAGTTACATGTACATTCTGATTGTTAAAAACTGCATGCTATATAAACAATACGCAGCAATTTTGTCTTCCCAAAGACCATTTTTTCCATATCTGATACAGCGAACTTTAATACAAAGAGAGATTTAAAAGAACAAAAACAAAAAAATTCTACTGAGGTTGCTTCTTCAGACAGCTTTCTACAGTATTCTTACAGTAAAATTTGCAAAATTAGATGAGACATGAAATCAGAAAGTTGTCATGTCTAGAACTTGTGTTCCTTATGTTAATCACTGGCATTCTTAGTAATTGTGTGAAGGCCCATTAGTGAAAGAAAATAACAATTTTAACATATATCTTGTAGATGCTATATTTGGCAATTATACCTACACATTTTCCTACTGAATCCTGAAATTACAATGACACATTTGTGCAAACAAATACTTTATGCTGCTAATCATTAATTCTGGGTGGAGATTACTGAGGAATCAGTAATGAACTTACATCATGTATATGTATAGGTATAGATGTATATATGCTGTCTCCAAAAAGGGGATAATATCTGAGAGTATATATGAAATACAGAATAGGCATAGAAGGAAGTCAGACTTCCGACAGATCTTCTACGAGCCATTTTTCATACTTAGAACATACGAGGTATCAGTTAAAAAAATGTGCTTCTAAATATTTTATTGTGATAGGATTGCAGTGATACATATACCACCTATTTTCCCCCAAAAGTGTAGTAGTTCACTGTGATGCTTTTGTAGAAGAATTTATTGTAGAAGGATTTAACATAATCTTTGCACAGAAATGACAACCCTACAACTCTAGATTTCTGTTTTTAAGAGATTTTTCATGCAAAGAATATTTTAAAAAACAGCCAGCCTAACTGGATGTTATTTATAGGAATGTAAATTCCTAGTGCATTCAAGGCAAAGTAACCCTCTGCCTGGATACAGCTGTTTGGAAAAAACAAAACAAAACAAAAAAACTTTGCTTTAACAGGATAATATTTATTCTAACTATGCATATTGAGGTGAAAATTCTAGTTCTTTGTTTCTCACAGGAGTTTACCTCAAGGTAACTGTCTTGATTTTAAAAGCATTTTTCTCCCATACTGTGAAAAAAGAGTTTTGTCTGTCTCTGGTGTTCTGTGATCTCCCCAGCCTGTGTGGTCTTTTTAGTAATTGTACGCCATTTGTCCTCTGTAGCTAGCTGTGCACCAGTTCAGCCAGCCATTAATGAATATTTGTGTGAGAGTAGGAGGAGAAAATGGGAATGACTGACATTTCTTGTTTGTTTAGATGTCTGTAAGGTCTCCTGCACATCTCCAAATTCCTGCAGTTGTTGGCTCACTAGCAGACTGTGCAATGAGTTTATTCTAGGTGCTTTCCATGAATGCAAGGTTAGATCCTGGGTCTGCTGGAGTAAGGTTATCTGTGTCTGTCTCCAAACCATTCATTTCCAGTAACACTTGATTAACTAACAAATTAGCTAGGGAACGAACAAATACATTGAAAATGGAGAGAAGGGTATCCATAGTAGGATGCCTCAGCTGCCGATTTTGACCTTCTTAAATACCGTAAGGAATCTGAGTTCCTTATGGTTATTTGAAAAAGAAATAGTACTTTAAGGGGAGAATGCAGTATGTGTACAAACTAATGTTCAGGAAGAGAGCGAGTTAGTATGAAACATATTCTGTTTTACGGCATTTGCGCGCCGAGGACTTCAAAATGCATGTAATTCAGTCCTAAGGCATGTTTGTGGGTTGTTTTTATTTCACTAAAAAAAAATAAAATATTTGGTATTGGAGATGGAAATAAGCTTGGAATAAGAATAAAGTTTGAAGATCACATCTTTTTGATGATTATGAAAGAAGTGCAATTTGGAATATGTAAGTTGGTATTTAACTCCCTGTGTCCTACTGAATTACATCCATCCAGAGCTGTAAGAACATAAAGTTTTAATTGCTGTTTCTTATGTGCAGAGAGTTAAGGAACAGGTGTGCTTTTAAGTGGTTCTGGTCTGTTTTAACACATCTGCTTTTCTTACCGTACTACAATTCATCTTTCTGACCAAGCAGCTTAAACTCACTGATAAATTCTGTGAGATACAACTTATGACCCTCTTCCCATCTGTATGTGCCTAAGCAAATACATCATTCTCCAGGGTCCAAGGAAATTCACGGGAATTCTGAACTGATGTAGCACAGATGCTGATAGATCCACAGGGAAATGCAGACTACTAAGAATCAATTGGGGCCTATTTAGGAATGCATCTGAATTTGGCTGTTAATTAATTATCTATATCCTTCCATTGTGTCAGATTTTAAGGATTTCTAATAGAAATAAATCAGAGAATGAAAAGCAAATGTGAAGACATTAATCTGTTGAATGTAAGTTATAAGTGGCTCCAGGTAGTATTGAATGTTATATTAGATATGGAGATGGGTATATGTGTTGTTTCAACTAGTTACTATTAACAAACTTGAGTATACTGTATTTTTTTTTAATGCGTGCTCAGTCATAGAGCATTATCATTATCAGTAGACATTTAGATATACAAACCAGCCTGTCCCTCCATCTGTTTGCTTCAGAATACTTGGCATTTATTTTGCAATGTTGTAAAAGTAGTTACAGCTTTGCAATTGAGAACTATGATAGCAATATCAATTTTTCATGTTCAAGTTAGCTTTCAAACCAGAAGTTTGCCTTTTATTTATAACTCCTGGTGCCTTGTTCTATGTGTGTGCCTGAGGTAAGGGAGTTAAGTGTGTGGAATATGACTGGGCAATAAATAAGATTGCAAAACTCTGTCATTAGTAATAAAGCCTTTTGAGTAGTATATTAAAATATAAGTATCAAGAGGATTTGATTAAACCAAGCAAAAACAAAAACAAACAAAAAAAACACTTTGATTATAACCAGGAATTTGCCTTCTGAATTGAGGAATTTGCTTTCTGAAATATTCTAAGGAGAATTATTTTTTGTGTGGTTTCCACTGAAAGACTGCATTGAGAAGATACATATGTTTAAAATAAATTGTTAGCCAAGGCAATGAGAAATTGGAGAGTCTGTTTTACATCTTGTGCAGTGGAATCTTCATCCTTTTATGCTGGTGATTATGTTCACCTGAAAATTTACCTAGTTGTCTGCTGCTGGCGGTTATAAGCTGAGTATATATTAAACACTGCGGTTATTTTGTAGAATTACCCATACATTCAGAATAGCTGTTCTGTATAGGGTAGCATATCACTGCTCACTGGGAGCTGGAAGGTTTTGTCTTCCTTTTCCTTCTGCTTCTCATCCACTTCCTCCACTCCCCCTTGCCCCTTTCTCTCCTCTATGCCCCCACCCAACAAGGAAATTTGTTTTTGAACAGCTGTTTAGAGACCGGGGAAAATGTTACAAAATGTTTGTAAGGATACCAGACAATAAATGAGAAGATAGTTTAGAGGGGAAAACAACCCTATCAATTAAGCTGATTAGAATTTTAGAGAAATTCTCAGTAGGCTGTAAATTGATACATCCCTGGGATGAGAGAAGAGGTAGAATGAAACAAGATTCCATCTAAATGTAAAAAGGCAAAATGGCACTAAAATTTAATTTTAACACTTAAAAATACATTCAGTAGTGATACATGGCCAAATATGTTAAATCATACATTTCAGAAAACTTATTACCATATTCCCTGCAGTGGATTCAGAGCGGTGTAAAGATTTGTCTTGGGCAATGTCTGCGATTCACGCCAACTTTGCAAGTAGTAAATGCAATGTTCTGTTACGTTAAACACCAGATGAGCACACTGAACTTAGCAGCAACTGTAGTTAGTCGAAGATGGTGCAAATCAACTCTTTAGCTCTGCCAGTTCAGCATATCACTCCAGTGCTGTCCCCACACCACTCTTCTTAGACATTGACTCAGACAAAAAGCCCATCCTGACATTTTCAAGGCTATACAAAGAATTAATACTTGGTATTTATTTTATTCATATAATTAACATCTCTGTTCAACTATGTTTCTCTGATGGTGTGAAGCAGTCACCCTCAAGGGTGAAACTCAGAAATAAGAGATGAAAATTTTACTGCCACAAGGACAAAATTTGTTATCTAATTACAAAAAACATTGGAGTGACTGAGTGTGACAATAGGAATAAACTATTCCAAACTGTTTAGTATTCTGGTTGCTCTGTTACTTTTATTTCACGTGAAGATAATAATAGCAAAAAGAAAATGAGATGGCAGAAACGAGGGAAAAAGTAAAGGTGAAGAATAAGGGGGTGGGGAAACAGAAAAACTTACCAGGAAAGAAGGAAAGAGAATGATATACTTGATAGAATGAGTAGAGAAGTTAGACATCCAGCAAATTACTGTTTTCTTATTTATGTTCTGCGAAACGCATACTAGGTCAGGCTGCATCTGAAAACTTGTATGTATAGATAAAAGAAGGCAGCTTAACTGCACTTTTCATAAATAGGCTGAGACTCCTCTGCACACAGTGACATTTAATTAAGTCAGTAAGCTGAAAGTGATTTTTTTTATCCTATGTTTTAGTTATGGATGAAAAAAGATTGCAGTGGGTAGTCTTGTCTCCTTATCAGAGCAAAATTGCTTAAAGTAGATTAAGAATTTGCCTACTCTAGGGTCTTTAGCAATATTTTAGATACATAGTCATTTTTAATACTCTTCTACTGAAAAATTAAAGAACCAGATTATAACCTAGTCCACATTATGTTTTAATTACAGCTATTTGTGTTCACTGATTAAGGGCACTGAGTGAATAATGGACATCTCAGCTAAAATGAGGGGCCGTCAGCCTGTTCTGACATAGATTTTACTTGTAAGAACCCATTTGTGATATGTTGGTTTTGTGGTTTAGGTGGGAACTCCTGATCATGTAACAATGATCGTTTGGCACCTTCCTCAAGGGACTAATGCTAGTAAGAAATACAAGACAGCGAAAAGAACATTTTCAGCTGGTGCCACATTTCTGCACTGTTCTTTGTGACACTGCTGACTGTTGAAGTGGTATTTATTGTAGATGTACCAAGTTTTTTACATACAGAAACAATTCTATTTTAGCAAAGAATTAGGTGCACATGCACACGTTTCATAAAAGATTGTTATATCCTCTGTCCCACTGAACCATCCCAAATGAGAAACAGACTGGCACAAAATTATAGACTCCATGCTTTCTTTTAGATCTCCATAGACATTTGCCTGCCACAATGCAATGTGAATTTTGTCTCACTTATCAGACCATGACTATTAAGTAACGAGGAGATTGCAGTCTGATCATAAAGAACACCGATTTATTTCTAAGCACCAAGAGAACCTCAATTGAAATGACCACACTTTTTTCATTTGCCTGCCCTAACCAGTGACTTACATTACTTCAGTTTGCTTAGAGAAAAATACGAAAGACAAGCGTTTCAATGTCTTTTATTGTATATGAGAAGCTGATCTTGCTTTCTGATCTGAAGTAGTACCAGAAGACACCAGTCTTGATGGATATGTGAAGCTCGGAGAAATGAGATCTGGTATGATCACACTGATCTTGGTTAGAGGTGTCACATACCCAACCTGCCCCTTTCAGAAGATGTTGTGAAACCGTTGTATTGAAATCCAGCAGACTCTTCTGCCAGAAACCATTCAAGAGAAGACCCTGACTTCATTTGTTGTGACTAATAAATTTTAAGTTATATATCTTCCTTTTATCCTGATTCTTCTCTTTTCAGTTTTACTTCCTTCCATTCAAACACCAAAATCCTTCAGGAACTGCAAACGCCAGACATCCAGGCTGGATCCATTTGCTAATTGCGTATCTTTTTTTCTTCTTTCCTCTACCCCTTTTCCTTTCTGAAGAAACCACTTGTTTGCTTTCTCTTTGTTTCTGAGCTGGTAGAATGCATTTAAAAATGCTTTTACTTCCCTGTCACTACATTATGCTGTTTGGAGGGGGAATCAGCTGGAATCATGGCAAAGAGGACTGCTGTTCTGGTAGTTTTATTTCGTATTCACCGTACGATTCCCAGAATTGCATTGTTCCTTCCCAGAGGGGGAAGATTGGTCTCTCATGCAAATTACTGGTCCTTTTCTAGGCTTTTGTAGCCTTCCTGAAATTGTTGGAAAGGATCCTTCTTTCTGCAGAGCGAGGAGGAGGTATTGCACCAGACAGTCTGGCCCCAGTCATTTTATCCCTTTCCTGTGTCTTACAGTTTGCTTTTGGAACAGGCATCAGGCAATACCTATCCTGAGTTCCCAGGGCTTCTGCTGCTTTTGTGAATTTGGTGTGCCAAATTCAGCAGCTTTATTTGACTTAAATTGAGATTTGCATCAGTGTTAGAATATACAGAATCTGGCCCACAGCCTTGTCCATATGCAAAAGTACCCTTGCTAATTTAAGCTGAATTGTTGAACAAGCATTTCTCTACTTTTTTTAAGGGGTGCATCGGGTTGGTACCAGTTTAATGAAACTAGTGTGTATACGTCATTTCAGCTAATGTTTTGTGAGTAGACATGTCCACAGATTCAGTTTTCAGAGAACCCTGTTAGTGTTAATGGAAGTGCAACTGTGATCCTCAGGAATGCCTCCAAGCATTGGAAAATCTAGCAGCAACACACAGAATGTGCAGTAATAGTTACATATTTATTTTAAAAAGAGGAAAGTGACAAAGCAAACTAGAAGGGATAAGACAAGAAACAGTCTGGATAGATTGGTACTATGATTGAAAGTAGCAGGCATTAAACTACCTGTTTCATGCAAGCAAGTTAAGCAGGATAGAGATTTTAATTTAACCCCCATCTCCACAGACATCAGCACACGCATGCAGGGGATTATTACCACCATCTGTTTTATTCACAGTCATTTCCATCAGTTGTGTGGTTTTTTTTTGTTTTGTTTTGTTTTTTGTGTGTGTGTGTGTTTTTTTTTTTTGTTGTTGTTGTTGTTTTTTTTACTACTGTTAAAGGACTGCTTTGAAGCTGTTGTGTTAATTGTTAACTTTGGCTGAATCTGTGTGTAGATGCCTATAACAATGTCAGCATACTAACATCATAACCATTAGATTAATGAATGGAAGTTATTATTAGCTCTTATTGTGCTAACACACAGTACATTAATAGCTGTTCAGGTTCAATCAAATACACTACTGACTTTGTATGATGTTATTTACCAGATCTTAGATGAACTGCTGAGCAAGGTGAATGTAATCTTTCATTTTTATCTGTGACTTACAAATAAGCTAACAAAATCATGTTTATAGAATATTTTATTATTATTCTCTACAGCAGGAGAACAGATATACCTGTGGACTTGAATTCATCACTAAAGTGGAATATGCATATATGAAGGATGCTGTAGCGAATGGAAGGAAAATTAACTATTGCAAATGCTATCTTTCATATAGCTTAAACCTGCACTGTGAATTACTGGAATGAATACCAAAAGGGGAAAAAAAAAAGAGTTTGCTTATTCCTTTCTTTTTTTTTTCTTTTTCTTTCACAGAACCTGAAGAAAGTGTTTGTAGAATTTAGCCATCAGGAGCTGTTTGAGTTCTATAACAAGGTCTGTAGATTTTACAATACTGTAGTTCCTTTGTAAACACCTTATGCTGCTCAGCAGGAAGTATTGCCTATATGAATTAAATCTAATGAAATTGGAAGGAAAATGGATCCAATTTTAATTAAAGCTGTTGGATTTGTTTGATCACATAAAGCATTTTCAAGAAGAGTCTGTGCTTTCAAATTTGGAATAGGCAGGTCTTGGAGTCATTGTAATCATACCTGGTGGCTAGGTCTAGAGGAGCAGCTGATGATTAACAATGAGAAGCTCTCTGGAAAGAGCATCTTTGTGTTATGTCGAAATGCCAGGCTCATAATCCAGTCAAAATGAACTCTATTATTTTTTTACCTTGTTATTATGCATTGGAAATTCACAGCAAAACATCTGTGCATGTAAAAAGGCAGTATTTAGACAACTGTTTCTTTAAAATTTGAATATTTAAACTGCAGCAATGAATTCTAATAGCTTCACGTAAAAACAAATATTCATGAGTACAAGATTTTTTTATTGCTATATGAATAGATTTAGTATGCATAGTTGAAGACATTGGAATGTTGGTTTTTTTTCTGTTTGCATGTTTCTAAACAATATCTTATGTGAGTGGAGTTTTTTTTTTTCTTTTTGTTCCTTTAAATAGCTGGAAACTATACAAGCACAGCTGGATTCCCTTACGTGATGTTTTTGAAGACTTATTTCTCCATCACACTCCTGCCACCTCATTATTTTGAATCGAAGATAGATTGCCAAGCTGTGTTTGCTGGAGGATTCAGTAGTTTGCTTCCTGTAAAATTATATGGCTTATCTCCTTTTAGAGCTACAGTAGTAACATTAACCAAGAGAAATCATTGTTAAGAGTCTTAAGATTCTAATGGATTTTTTCTAGTTTTCTGAGGAGTTGTAAAGAGTAGCTTTACTTGAAGAAAAAAAAAAAAGAGAATGCTATCCTGCCTCAGTTTGTTTTTCTTTTTTCTTTTTTTGTCCTTTTAGCTACGACACTTGATTTGATATAAATTTGCATACTAGTGAGAGACCAGGAATTGAATCTATTTTTTATGCATAAAAGCAATATAAAACTTAGTAGTAACAGTAGTAAGAAAATACACAGCAAATGAAGTCTCTATCCTTTTGAATTGTTATTGACTGACACAATTAATAATGCTTATTGCAAATTTGTCAAAATAAATTCAAAATTTATAAACTGATTGTCTTGATTTTTTTTCTGTTTTATTTTTATTTCATTGTCTTTCTTATTTTTAATTATTTACAAGAAAAAAATATGTTTTTAATCAACAGTGTCACTGATTGCAGTGTTTACTTTTGGCACTGAGAATAAATACAGCTTCTTAGCACTGCATGCATACCGATGAATCATAAGTAGTATGGTGTATAACTGGGGGGAGAGAACTTCGAGTATATAACAAAGAACGCTGAAGTAGTCTGACAGCCAGATTTCTGAAAGCTATTTGTTGATTCTTCCTAATGTTGTCCACCACTGTTTTTACAGCTAACAGGAAGAAATAAAGTACAGTGACTTAAAGGCCAAGTTAGTATATTTTCACACATTAGTTCCAGATGAATGGAAGTTCATGAACAGTATGAGAAGGTAAAAGTCATCTTAGTTCTTGTTTCTTGCCAGTCATTGCCAGTCAGTTCATTGCTGCACCTTAATAATGGGCACAGTATGTGACTTCTACTTGGGGCTAACAAAAGGTGAAAGGATGTGAAAACCTTCAGTATTAGCATGTCTCTGTTTCTCCTTAAGGGATTCACTGAACAAGGCTTTTTTTCTTTCAGATGCCTGAAACAGGGATGTTTAATGCCCAAGCAGCCAGTTTTCTTTTGAGAGTTGTTTGCTTGTGACACTAGATATAAGTATAGCCAAAAGGTATGTTTCGAACTGCGGTTTTTAGGTCCTCTTGTGCCACAGTTCTTGTTTTGTTGCTTTTGGAGGCTTGTTTTGAGCTTTATGTGTCTCTTTATTAGGGATTATGCTGTCAGCTCAATACAGGAGGAGTTTGGACCACTTACCTGAGCTGAGAGATATTAGAAAAGATTAAGAAGTTAAGGAGATCAACAGCCTACATGTGAGTAAAGAGCACCAAAGGAAAAAAAAAAAATTTAAAAAACAAACAAACAAAAAAAAACAGATTTATCATAGTTCTTAACCAAAATACCATATGATACCATACCATTCCTGTAAGGTAACACTGTTACCACTTTGGAAAGAAGAAATCACTGACCATTGCACCGTAGACTCTTAAACCATACACCTTATAAAGTTTGCTGCCAACAAAATCAAGCCTCCAATCAAGCCAGTGGCAAAATGCTTTATCTTCTAAGGTTATAACACTACTGCTTGCAGATGTCTCTTCCTCTGTCTCTCTATTCAGCAGCAACTTGCTGCCTCGCTCATTTCTTGCAGCGTTGGTCAGTTTATATCTACAGGTGAGCACAACCCCACTGTCACCTCTGCTATACCGGCATTAGCAATGCTTCACAGGTAGCATAGGTAGGAAAATCCCCTTTGCATCTAAGTCCTGGCTTGTCTTATGGTACTGTGGGGCAATCTGTTGTGTGCTAGAAGGCTGCTCTTGGGTACTTTCATCAAGTGCTCTGAGATCCAGGGCTTAAGTTCTGGAAGTCATGCCTGAAGTGGAATAAGGACTTCGCTGTGTGGATGTAGGACATGCTGAGGCAGTTGTTCAAGTGTGAGAGAGGTATTGTCTGTGTAAATATAGGCAGCCACTGATGAATCCTAGGGGAAGGGACAGAAGCAGGACCAGTTGGTAGAGTGAGAAGCATTGGACAATCTGGGAGGCACATCTGAGAATAAAATAACAAGAAGTCGTAGCCAGAATAAGAAGAAACAGGGTGTTGAGCATGGGAAAAAGGAAGGAGTGGACAGAATAATGGATATGTCCAAGGATTAAATTTGGGAGTGAGGAACCTACAAGAAAGAGGAGGAACACCAGAAAAGACAGCAAAAGTATATATAGAAAGAAAACGTAGGCAAAGGCGAGAAGCCATGAGCAGGTTAGAGAGCAAAACCTTGCATAGCAGGGGAATGGGAAATAAATTGGGGGAAAAAGTAAACTGGAGTTAACTATGAAATCTATGGCCAATTGTGTAACTGTACCTAGTATTTTGAACTAATCCATAAATGTCAGGCTGTTCAAATTTGACCAAAATCAATTAAAGCATGGGATAACAAAAAGAGAAATTTTAATCTAGAGTTAACAGAAAATATTTTAAAAGTAAAATAATGTGTAAGGGAAAAATAGAAAAAAGCAAAGCCCAAGATTATAAAGTCTGCAAAATGTAGTTAGAGTTCATCTTTGTTGGCAGATGGATAAAGAGATTTATGGTTCCTTAAGCAGTGCTTTTTTGCTAAATGTACTGAATTTCTTACTGTTAGAAGCCATAATAAAAGCCACAGTACACCTAATAGTAAGAAGCACACTTGTTATCTTTTGTCAAGGAGCACTCAAAAATAAATGCCTAGATTAGAAAAACTTTTCTATATGTAATATGAAGCTTTGGAGTTGTACACTATTAGGTAATGATGGTACAACTAGTATCATCTTAGAGAAGAGCATTGTCAGTCATTTAAGTGCTCCTGAATTAAGGACAGAAAACTAACTAATACAAGTGGACTACAGAAAGGAAAGCTTTTATTCAGGTTGCTGCTCTCTGGTCTTGATTGGACCTGGAAAGAAAAAGGAAGATTAGTCCTTCCCTGAGAGCAGCTGCCCCTGCTTAGTTTGGATAAAGTCCCAGCAGTGTTGGAATAAGAGAAAAAACACCAGTACCAACTGGGGGATGCCTAGGCAGAATGGGAGATCTGTCCTGCAGCAGGGACTGGATCGAAAGCCATACCTCAGAGGAGATGGGAAATAAAACACGTTCCTAGGAAGAAGAATGGATTTAGCCAATTCAGAACTGAATATTCTAGGTTGGAGTGGGATCACACGAAAGAATGTGCATGCTGAAGGTTTTCAAGCTGTTGTTTATTATACTTTGCTTACTGTTAAAACACTGAGGGGGTAATTTTGAATTGTTACTCCAGGAAAGATTAGAATAGGCTTTTTTCAGTTGAAGATGCTAGAAAAGGTCTGTACTACCTATTGGGCATGTTACTTAAATTATTGAGGTAATGTTGAGTAGAGATCGTTGCAGAGACTTTTTGAGGTCTAGAACAAGAAATATAAATGAATAAAGATTACTAAATCTACTTTCATTTATCTATTTTAAAAACATTTGACTCATCTTTGTTCAGATATTAAAGACAGCATTTTCTCTGACTGTACTTTTCTCAAAGATGTAATATCAAAATTTGCCTCAGGTGGACCATTGGAAAAACAAGAAATCTTTTGTCTTCAGTTTGGGTATAAACAATCATTATTATCAGTATAACAATATGATTATGACATGAAGACTGGGAGTTCTAGGCCTAAAATGAAAAACAATGTGAGAACTGCATTGAAAATACTGACCTACTGAGAAAGAACAACCATTTATACATTTCTTAGCAGAAACAATACTAATAATGAAGAATGGTTGTTATCCAAGTTGGATTATCTTTGCCCAATTCAGTTTTTGGCATATATATATATATTTATTTATTTATTTATTTTTTCTCAACAAAATATGAATCGTCTGTAAGTTTCTGGATTAAGATTGTTTAAATAAATTATGTAGGAAGACAGAAAAATGGAAGTTAACTATCTCATGTTTTGACTAAACTCCAAAACTGCTTTGGTTCACTAGAGCAGGCTTTAAAATTCTGCTTTAACTCCTGGGTTTATTGACACATCAACTTTGAGTTCAGGCTTGCAGCTTCATTTCCCTTGCCTTACAGTATGTGATTTTAAAGACTCTGAAGTCATGTTCTTTCAAAGCATAAGGAATTTACTGAAACGTTAAATCTTAAGTTGGTCAAGGGAAAAATGTTTATTGTGATAAAAAGCTCCTCTTTACACTTTCACTGTTTATTGGTAACATTTTATTGCTTGCGTGTATGGAGATATCATAGCTTCAAAGATTATGAATTCACGCATGTTTCAGTAAAGAAATGACAGATCTTAATAATGCCCAGTGAATAAATCACATCATTTTGTAACCATTGTTCCCTTATTCAACTAATGAACAACATTCTAAGCCATTGTGAGAAAGTTTGTTTTCTGTGGATCAATCAAATTGCCCTTCTGAGTAATAATGATTTCATCTAGGTGGATGAACTAAGGTGCTTCTGTCTGATATGCTGTTGATGATGTCTCATAAAGATAAACTATTAAGATGCCTTTATCTGCAACTCTTGCATAAAGTGATTTCTAATTTCCATAATAATGAATCAATTTTCTTGGATTTTCCCTTGGCCTTTGTAATTGTGTTGATCAGACAAAATTATATGCTGTAATTTTAACTGAATTAAAGTGTTTAGATGATCTCTTCGTTCCTTCATTATTTTGTTTCTCAGGCGATGGGAGACAATATTGGGCTGTGACAAGTCAGATGCTGTCCAGCTGTGTTGGCGCTATGCATCCGGGAAGCATTTGTTCCTCTCACTGACAGGATTAGTTCCTTCTCTACTGAGACTAAAATATCTTCCATGGTTTTCCAAGGTTTCGTCTATTCACTGAAAAGGGCTATATGGAGCTCTACATGTGTTGGAAGCATAACTGTCTTGAGTGGCTGCTAAATCAAATGAACACCTTGTTAGAGCAAATTCCTCTTCCAGTGGGACATTTTTTCTTGTACCTTCTTGTCATCACTGTTAACTGGACTGTCCCAATATGGTAATATACAACATATTTTCAAGGAAATTTGGAAGAATGTAATACATGTCTTTGAGACAGACTTTGATGCACAATCCCAGGCAACTGGCCTCTTCTGGAGAAAACTAGTTAGAGGAATGGGCATGCTGGAGCCCTAGGCCATCCTTTTTGAAATTCAGCCTCTGGTCATTCAGGACAAGTGAAAGGAGGGGAAAGCATCATGCATCCATCGGTCAGTGCTAACAAGACTCCTTGCATCTGTGCTGTATCGGAAGGTTCATCCCGTGAGGGCTAGTAGGAAGAGATTGGTTTACAGTTGAGCTGACTTTGTTTCTTCTCATTCCAATCCAGAGGTTCAGTACTGGCCAACATAAATACATTGCATTTCATGGGCAGAGCTGAGAGTATTAGTCATTGGCACTGTGAGAATGCTGCATTTTTTCCATCATCACCCTTTTTTTCTGCCTTCAGACTTGTAAACAGTGTGGCTTTGGGAAAAAAAAAGAAAAAGCAGTTTGATTAACAAAACCAGTTGTTTCTACTTCTGAAGTGTTTGAGGTTGTCACTATCCTTGCAGGCAGCAGAGAATAAATCTGAGCAATGCCCAGGTGAGCGAGGAAGGACCATATCACCTCCTCCACCCCTGCTCACTGTTGAGCATTGAAATGCAACTGGGCAGTGAGTCTTAGTTTCAGCCTCAGACTGCTGGTTAGGTGAGCTTTGCCTCTCCTCAACACCAGCGAATTAGGAAAGGGTTAGAGAAGATGACTGTGCTGGGCCGGTCTGAAAATGTAGCCCAGGCAGACAGTTGTTAATTTAGCTGTTTGCTCCGGAAGGGATTAAAAATTCTTCTTCATGGCAAGCAGTGCTTTTATCCTGATCTCTGTGTGAGGAATAAGTCCAAGGAGTAGGGCTTTGCATCCCAGGTGAATCCTTGATGTCTCAGTCAGGATACATCTTGTGATGGTGGATCTCTGTCATCTTCTTGTATGATTTATAACAAATTTCTGCTATTTACAACTCATACACAGCCTGGAGATAGGCAGCATGGCCACAGAGAACAAAAAAGGACCTTCCTCCTTCCCCGCTTCATCTCTGCTCCCTAGAGAATCCTGTCTCCTATCTTGGGCCAGTATAGCTCCATGTGGTATAAAGCTTCAAAGGAGGTTGTCCTAGCACCCCAAGTTTGAAACTCACTTTGAGAGAGAGACAGAAAATATCTGTATGAGAAGGGAATAAAAATAAGTTCAGCCTTTCAAGACATGGGGATTATTACCCATTTGGCCTATTTCTCAGTCAAACTTGTTAGATGTCCAGTTTATCTTTACAGCTAAACTCTCTATGTGAATAAAATCGTACCCATTTCCCCACATAGTTCTTGTGGATAGCAACAAGCTAAAAAATCTTTAGAGCCTGAATTTGGACAACAGGAGAGAAATTCATCAGATCAATGCAGAAAAAAGACCATAAACACGAGCTGATCCCTTTGGAGCTGTGTTCATTCACTGTTCCTTATAGGATGGCAATCATCCAAGTTTCCTAAAAAATCATATACTACAGCATAATCTAAAAAAATAAGTAATAAAGAATCAAAAAGGAAAAAAAAAAAGCAGAGTAGTGGTTTTTGTTTGTTTGTTTGTTAGGCAAGAGAGTTCAGTATATCACTGAGGGGAATTGAAGTGAAATGGAGTTTCTTGGTTCTGATTTAGGCAGCATATATTGCATGTACTCTTCACTGCAACACCCAGTAAGCAACTTGGCTTCCTTTGCATTTCCTTCTAGAACTGAACTGCAGGCTCCCATACCCTTTCAGCTATCATCCCTACATCTGCTTATCAAACATCTGCTTGGTAGCCTACTGATGGATTTCTTTGTGTCTGCAGTCAGTAACAGAAGTACCCTGAAGCCCTTCTGCATGTCAGACCATACAAGGTCCCAAGTGACCATGTGCACAGCTATGCAGTGATTCTCTTACTTGCTGCCATGAACAGCCCCAAACTGGGAATGCAGAGCACCTCAGATAATTTTAATGTCTCTCTGGCTGAACGGTTGATGTTTTTAAAATAAATAAATACATAAATAAAATAAAATAAAATAAAATAAAATAAAATAAAATAAAATAAAATAAAATAAAATAAAATAAAATAAATAGAATAAATAAATCAGGGTTGACAGATTTAGTTTTAGATTGCTGAATATCTTTTTCATCATTGAAATTTGCAAGTTTTAAGATCAGCCTTCCACCTGGGACCAGACAGATTTTAAATGAATATTTAGGTGAAATGGTCAATATGAAAGAGAAGCCAAAGGTGGAGTTTGCTCCGGTGCCTGGAGCAAAGTTCACGGTTTAACTGCTATGTTAGATGAATAAAATCTACCCTTGAGGTCCTTCCAGGAGGGCCTGAATATGAATGTGTAAAGGTATCTGAGCAAAAAGGTCATATCCCTATGGTATAATGATTTCAGCATGTTGCAAGAAAGGAAATTTCCTATTAATCAACCTTATTCCACTGTGCAAGGTCAGAAAGCATGAACTTGGAACCTCATTCTACATTTCATAGCTCTTCCTAAATCAAACCCAGGCTGAAGATATGACTGTGCTTCTTATTTGTCAGAGTAGCCCTTCATCATAGCCATCTTAAGTCAAGTGAGTTCAGGAGTTTCAAATCAGATAGTGCCTTCAACTGCAGTGTTAGCCTACTTCTGCGTTAGCTAAAAAATAATAGTTCCTTCCTTGAAAATCCAGCACATCAGAGCTCTGTCAGTGTCCAGATAAACTAGTGATGTCTCTTCCGTAAAGAGATACAAGAGACCTTCATATCACTTGTACAGCAATCTGCTCTACCTCTTGAATGTCAATACATACATTCAACAAATACTCTGTACTCTGTACTAGCATTGGTAAAAAGCATTGGATAATATCCTTTTGTTTGATGAAGTCTTTCTGATGGCTTGGTGACCAGGCACAGATGTAAGATTTTTTTGCATCATTCTTTGCATCATCCTTTTTCCCTTGAAATGACCCTGTTTGAAAGCTGATCTTTTCCCCAGTTTTGGAACAAAGTTCTGTGGTAAATCAACTGTAACCTTTTGATAGTTATGAGCATGAGAAAGGACAGAAAAATATGACTCTGACAACCTGCAACACTTCAAGGAACATGTTGAGTGGAAAAAAATAAGTTTGAAATTGATTTCCAAAGATGAGATTAACCAACTTGAAATTGAATATATCACAATATGCAGGAAGAAAACATGCTTTTCTTTAATTTCAAAATACAGATTATCACTCTCTAATGTAGGGAAATATATTGGAGGATCTGCTTGGGGAAGTCCACTGGGCCAGCCTTTGGAGAGCTCCAGAGGCTCCTCCAGTCCCAGTGACTGACAGGACAGTGGCTCTCCCGAAGATGCAAGTTGTTATGAATAATCTGAAAAATGCACCTGCTTTCCTCTAACCTCTAGTCTTCAGGCCATCAGATTTTTATGAACATGATCTCTGAGGATTTTTCTAAAACCCCTGTAAGAAGGATGCATCAGGCTAAATTATGAACTAGAGTTCTGGTGCTCCCTTGGGTTTCTAGAAAACCTTCCTCCAAATTTGCTGGCTTCTCCTTTGTTCTGTTTGTTGACAGATTCTACCTTTTATTGCTTTTGCCCTGGCTCACTCTGCATCTTGACCTAACTATTTTTGCACACAAACTGCCCTGCACTGTTGAGTTGTAATTAACATTTTATTGTATTCTTTTCCTATTTGTAAGATGTACCCTCTCCATTTTTTAAGAGCATCAGAAGATCATTTTTCTGGCAAAGATTCTGAAAAGGGAGAACTGGAGTTCTTTTGGTGTGTACTTCTGAAGGACTCAGTAAGGATCTTAAAGCCAGTAAAACACCATTCTCAAACAGATTATAGTGTTTAAAATTGCCCTGTTCATCATGATGACATCCAGGATCAGAACTGTTGGTATGGGGAAGTGACTAAATAAACCAGCCAAATAATAGAGAAGACCAGGCACAGTAAGATACAGAAAAGCCTGTTCAATAATAAAAATAATATCTTACTACTACTATTAGTACTTAATTATATATAATTAATAATAATAATAATAGTCAGCTTTCTAGCATGAAAAAACATTGATGAAATGTCCCTGGACATATTAAGTTAATTTCTAATCAACCTTCGTTAGAAAATCATTCCTCTTAAGAAATGGATGTTTCCCTTGTTTCTTTAAATGATCACTTACACTTTTTCTTTGTAGACGTTACACTGTATTACCTAGCAGAAATAAACAAATAAATAAATAACTTTCCATTAACCGCAAATACAGTCTGTTTGTTTGGGCATTAATACACAGTAGTTTTCAGTTACTTCGCTGAAAAGCAAATACATGTGAGGTTATCCTAAAGGGTGTGGAACAGCCCTATAGATGAACTTGTCTATAAGGACTGATACAAGCATCACGTCCAAAGGAACAGGAATATAATAGTTGGAAGGGACATTCAAAGATCATTGAATCCAGCTGCCTGACCACTTCAGGTCTACCCAAAAGTTAAAGCATGTTATTGAGGGCATTATCCAAATGCCCCTTGAATACTGACAGGCTTGGGGCACCAACCACCCCTCTAGGAAGCCTGTTCCTGTGTCTGACCACCCTGACGGTACAAAAATGTTTCCTCATGCCCTGTCTGAACCTCCCCTGGTGCAGCTGTGCGCTGTTCTCTCTTGTCCTTTCATTGCTCACCAGGAAGCAGAGACTAGCACCTCCCTCTTCAGGAAGCTGCAGAGAGCAGCAAGGTCACCTCTTGGCCTCCTTTTCTCCAGACTAGATGAGTCAAGTGTCCTCAGCCTCTCCTCACAGACCATGCCCTCCAGCCTTTTGCCAGCTTTGTTGCCCACCTCGGGATGCTCTGAAGGACTTCAACACCCTTTTTATGTTGTGGAGCCCAGCACTGCACACAGTATTCAAGGTGAGGCCACACCAACGCTCAGTACAGTGGGAGGATCACGTCTCTGGACCATCTGGCTGTGCTGTGTTTAATGCACCCCTCAGTGGGGTTTGCCCTCCAGGCTGCCAGGGCACACTGCAGGCTCACGCTGAGCCTGCTGCCACCAGCACCCCCAGACCTCTTTCTGCAGGGCTGCTCCCCAGCCACTTGCCTCCCTGTCTGTGCCTGTGCCTGGCACTGCTCCATCCCAGGGCAGCACTCGGCATTTTCCCTTGTTGAACTGCATGCCGTTGTTAATCACCCAGTGCTCCACTGCTCCAGTCTGTCTGCATCCCTCTGCAAGGCCTCCTGTCCCTCCAGGGAGTCAGCAACACCTCCCTTTTTAGTGTCATCAGCAAGCTTGCAAGGGATGCACTCCAGTCCTGCATCCACATCATTGATAAAAACCTTGAACAGAACTGGCCCTAGAATTGAGTTGGAAACATGGTGCTTAAGAAGATGCGTATATTTCAACAAGATTTTTATAAGCAGAAGAAAAAGACCAGGATGTAACACAGGATAGTAAAAACCACTCAGAGTCTTGTCTGCAACTCCTGTGAGATTTATGATCCGTAGTCCTGGCCTGGGCATTTTTGCAATGCTGAAAAAGCAAACAGAAGGTAATGGAGAACAATTATGAGTCATTTCTTTACCTCAGAGGTGATTAATGTGACACAGTCAAGTTAAATCCTCTGAAGAGACATCAGCAATGCTTTTCACTGATGTGTTTTGTAAGTATAGATTTGATACTATTCCACAAGGGATTTTAATTTCCTGCTAAAAGATATGGTTCATGATCAAAACTGAGATATATGTAAATGCTAGCTGCTGAGCTTGCAAGACTGATACGTTTTTTATCAGCAAAAGATAAGAGTACAGAACATCTTCAGTTTTATGATACAAATAATTCCATATTATCAAAAACATGCAGAACTGAAGAGAAATGCTCTCATGGAATATGCTGTGAAAGATCTGATAGCAGTATAGCAGACTAACAAGTAGCCTCTGCACATATTCCAGAGAGTCTGTCTATTCCAAATATAAAACCTGAAAATATTTTCTTGTTGCTTTGAATGAAACAATGACTGTCACTCAGAAATTTGAATGACTTAATTTTCTAGAGGGAATTTTCTAGAGCTGAGACAGTTATGAGAGAAATTCTGATCTAATAATTCTAAGGAGAATTATTGAGAAATCAGTACATTCTGGTGCTTCAGACATCGTAGACAGTTACCTTAACTGGACAATGCACTGGGATAATCCTTTTGACTGCACATTCCCTACAGCAGGGCCTTCAACTTTTCAGAAAAATGTACGTTTTAATACTGGTGTTTCCATGCTGTACTGTGTTTGGCTTGTAAGACAACGAAGACTGATGCCCTGCTGAAAAGTTTATCGTAAGTATCTCCAGATGCTTACTCTTTTGTATCCACTGACTGATGGATCTCAGGTTCTTCCCTAGCTGTCCTGCTTGCAGTGTGAGTGCTTCAAGTATTATGCAAAGTGCTCTGCTCCCTGTTGTGCGTTAGGTAATACATAGCATTTAGTGACAGAGGGCTTCACACTGCTCTGGTTCAGGATCAAAATAACCTCTGTAATGTAGGCAACAACAAGAATGAGTTGAAAAATACAAGGCTTCTTTGAAAAGCTGCCAAATAAAACTGTAAAGCCCTGATATGTACACCTGGATTACTGCTTTTACTACTGTGCTGTCAAGCAGTATTGAACCCTGGTCTGGCCCAGTCCATATTTACCTACCTACTGGTGTAGCTGTACATGGGACAAAGTTACAGGTAGTCCCTCAGTAGTTTGCCTTGATGCACATTACTTAAGCTGCCAGTCCAAGAGCTCAATCTTTCATGCAGTTCATGTCCAGTTTCTAAAGGGGAGCATGTCCTTGCTCCCACAAAGGGATGCTTTGCCATCACTCCCAACTAGCTGCCTACAACCCAGCACTTCAGTCCTTAACTCCTCCATTCAGACCTTTGATTCCAGTTTTGCACGTTCTGGCTTAGCCCAGCTCTTTTATTGCCTTCCTCACTTTAGCAAATCATTGGTTGGTGTCATCTCTTGTTAGTATCTCAGCTGAACCCAGAGATTGCTCCCATCATTCCTCCTTCCAAAAACAAGAGCTGGTTTTGTGGGTACAATGGGTGGAAGTGTTTTGTAGGAGCTACCTCAAACCTTGTCTTTACCTGCCACCAAAATGTCAAATGTGAGCTTATTCACATCTTTGCTCAGGAGAGCTAAGGTTTGGTCATACTAAATTCATTTTTTTTCCAGTTATATTCCCCTAAAGTCCCAAACAGGTAGCATTTTATAGTCCTGCTACTCAAAGCTTAAAGTAGATATTTTCCTTGGGGCACTGAATATCACCCAGACAAATCCTGTTCACTCTTTATCTCCCTCCATTTCACCAATATCCAGCCTGGGAGAACTATGGGCTATGGGCAGCCACACACACAGATGCATCCTCGTATTTTGTCCTTCTCCAGTGAGATGCATCTGTATTGAATTAACCACTGGCGGAAGAATTTAGCACATTTACGGTCAGTTTGTTCCTATGAGAATGTTAGAAAAGCTCAGTGATCTCAGTGTTTACCTGACAGTTAATGAACTGCTTTTTGGACACAGCCGTTTTGGTATTTGGAAATGGATGACTCACTCAATTACAAAATTTTCAGAGCACTTCAGTAGTTTGTTCCCCATCCGGTCATGTCTGACTTTACCAGCTTTTTCCCTCTTAGCCTGCTCCACTCTTCATAGTTAATCTTCCCTCCCATATTATTATTTTTTGTTGATTTCACTCTGTAAGTACCAGTTTCCATATTCACCTTACCATATAGGTACCTGTAACAGGAAGGGTAACTTCAGCTTCAATGTTATATGCTTTGAATATGCTGCCCCATGCAGCATCATGGTGGATGAACTGTTTCTGGTGCTTCAGGAGCTGGTTTGAAGGTTAGGCTGCCCTGAAAAGGAGTGAGCTGAGCAAGTGGATGATGTCGCAGCTCCTTCCAGTATCATTCTGTCCAGTAAATGGACTGCAGTACAACCCTGGCTAAAACCCTTTGTTTACCTGGTAGGTAGATCTGTTTTCAGAGTTACCATATCTCAGATCCATCTGTGACACCTGCTAGTTCTGTGTCCCCACAAAGAGCTGCTGGCACTTCATTTCTCTCACTCAAGACATATAATTTAGTACATTCTGTATGCCAGCCCTGAGTTTATTGTATCTTCACCTTGTCTTGTTCTCACATTACTCATTTACATAGATAGTTCTTATTTTCTAGCAGAATTATTTTTCAGGAAAGCGCAGTGTGACAGATTTCTGGGTATAAAAATTATAGGCTATCCTTCTCTATGTTTTCCCAGTTATCCACTTCTGTACTGTAAATAACATGTAAGTATCAACATGCTAATTGGGATGCACTGCTTTATCTGAGGTTTGTGTTAATCTCCGCTCTTGGAGTTCTTTCCTTGTCTGGGGAGCAGCACAGGAGGAGGGAAGCACATGTTCTTTTATTCACACAACTATTTCTCCTATCTGTTGTTTTCAGCCATCTAGACATCATAACTGGTGCTTTTTAAGCATTAGTATTTACTCATCATTCATTCTTTGCTTTTAGTTGGATTGCTGGGAAGGTTGCTCTTGTTCTGCAAGATTGCAAGTATCAGGC
Organism: Aythya fuligula; assembly: GCF_009819795.1. Lineage (NCBI taxonomy): Eukaryota > Metazoa > Chordata > Aves > Anseriformes > Anatidae > Aythya > Aythya fuligula. The sequence continues at coordinate 68,112,863 of NC_045593.1, read as the reverse complement.
GTTAGACCATAGCTGTTGCCCTACTATATCTCTCTTATACTGGAGTTCTATTAAAGATGAATGCCTTTAGATGTGCTGCCTAGTAAAAATAAAAATACCTCTTAATTCACCTTTTCCCTGAGAGACATCTTCAGGTTATAAAAGTTATAAAATGTAATAATGTGTTACGTAGTTTCTCATAAAAAAAGACACTAAAGGTTGCTTGAACTCAAGTTTCAGTCTCAAAGATTTTTGGTACTCCTTACAGGAGTCTGAAAAAAAATCAAAAGATGAAGGTGAATGTAGCTCAATTTGAGTTGAATTTATAACCATAACCTAGGTACTGAGAGCTCACAAATGTATAGAAACTGGCCTTGTTGATTAAGTTGTATAGGATATGCAAGAAGCATCCATCTGGTGGGATGTTCAAGAGGGATAACTTTTATACGTAAAGAGGGTTTGAAAGTACTTTGGAACAGATCTAAGTTTTTATTATTCAAGGGCAGATATTTTCTTCAGGTGATCACTTAAGTAGTTTTTTTTACTTATTTTCTAATGGTAGGTATTCATAACATTAGTCCCTAGGGTCTGTTGCTGATTTGAAGTTAAGGATAGAGTTGGAGGTTGGAAGGCATGGAACTTCTATTTGAGAGGACCTCACCATCACCGAGGTGCTATCAAATTATTTTGCAGATGTTGTGTATATAAAGCATAGAGAAAAGAATTGTAGTGTTGCAGGAGTCCAGCCATCTCTAAAATGGTGACAGAAAGCTAATAAATTGGACAGAGAACTAAACTATTACAGGATTTTACCTCCCGGCTCTTTTAACACTCATTTTAAAGGCATTACGTCAGTTTAAATAGAGTTAGTACTCACTCACATCCCTTGTTGGATCAAGAAAGTCAAATGGTCAGCAGAGGAAAGAAGCAGATGAAAAATTATTTCCTACTTTGAATTCCATCAAGCTTCAACTGTTGGCCTATCTTAACACATTGTAAAAACCTTTAAAGTCGGTATGTGACAGTGGTGTCTAGTAATATAAGCAAAAAAGAACAAGAGAAACTGTTCCCTGACAGTAATAAAATCCGCATGCAAGGCAATATTTGTTCTTTGATCCATAAAAGCCAGATATGCAAAGTACAGCTTCAGTGTCTGCCTCATTAGATAAAATAGAGTCTAAATTGAAAGGGAAACAAAGTGTTTGTTTGCTTTCTTGCATTTTATTTTTTTAATGTAGATATTTTTTTCAAAGGAAATTGACCTAGCAGGTTGGCTTCTGGATGTTGAGCTGGATAGAAGACTAGAATAGAATAATTAATTTGGAAGGGACCTTCACAGGACATCAAGTTTAACCACCTGACCTTTTGAGGGCTAACCAAAAGCTAAAGCATGTTATTGAGATCATTCTCCAAATGTCTCTTGAACACTGATAGGCATGGGGCACAACCCCCCACTCTAAGAAGCTTGTTCCTGTGTCTGACCACCCTCATGGTACAGATTTTTTTCCTAATGCCCAGTCTGAAATTTCTTAAGACTTTAGTTCTATAATCATGCCTCTTCTCGAAGAGCATCTAGTAGTATTTAAAAAAATAAAATAAAATAAAATAAAATAGATTAAACCTGAGAATTTACATAGTTAAAAGATAAATCCTAAAAGCATGACACCTCAATTCAGTTTTGGTTTAGATTTGTTCCATTGGGTTTAGAAGGATCAATTTTTCTAGCATTTATTATGCCATTTGCATCCATTCTTATCCCAATTAGGTGAGCTGGGTCGCTGTCACACCAGGACTTCCTGAGGAAAGGAATCCAAAGGAAAGTTCCGTGGCAAATCAAAGTGGAAAATGGGAACTCAGGCATCTCGAAGCAATGATGCATAGAGAGTTGTGGGCTATCTGAGATGCTGAAGTAGCTGTAAGAGCAGCCTACTACTCTGGCACGTATGTTTTGCTTCTCAGCAGTTATTTAGCCTAGACAGAGCAAAATAGAAACACTATTGAGGCAGGTGAAGGTAGCTCTGCATAGTGCTGCAGTAGGCCATGAAGATGTGGTCCATTAATTGCACATAATAAAACCCTTTTGTGAAATTGTTTCCTGTGCTGTGATGAGGTAGTCTGTTTACTCTTGGCAGACTGGAAGGTATTGTTGTTGAATCTCAAATACTTTTTTATCAGAAAGAGTGGTTTATGATCACCATTTTTGGTGACCATTGGTGACAAATGGTTTGCCATTTAAAACTTAGCAGAAGTCACTTGCATTCCCCTCCTTCCCGCTGCTGTCTTCATCTCTTCAACATCTGAGGGACACGTAACCCTCCTCCAAGTATTTTTTAAAGCATTTAAAAATCCTTTCAATTTTCTTTTCTCATAAAGCTCACTTAAACAGGATTCAGGGTGGAGCAGTTTTTATTTGCACTTGACTTTGTCTTACCCTTCTCAGCTTATGTATGGGACTTGCTTTCCTAACTTTTGGGGTAGGATTGCCTGTACAACAGAGCAAAGCAGTCCTGATTCTGAAAGGGGCCTATGAGTACTACTGTCTTGTGAGCAATGCTGAAATAATTGTGTTTTGCACTTCAATCACTTTCTAATTTGTCACACTTCCCAAAGGAAAGTGGCAGAAGGAAGGGCTCTGACTACTAAACTTCATCTGAGCGCCATTCATCAAGACAATGCTGTGCTAGGAGCTGCCACCAAGCTCACTGTTAAGGTGAGTCCTATATCCATTAATCTCTAGAACTAGCACTGTCATAATTTCTTGTCCAGATCTTGTCCTACACATACAGCAAAGAAAAACTAAGATGTATGTTGGCCATCTGCTGATGTACTTGGAGCAGAAAGCTTGCGATTTCAGACTTACACTGGCTGTGCTTGCATATCTGTCTGCACACTAGATGTGGCCCACCCTATATAGTGACTTAAAAACTGCATATCTGAAACCTTTAAGTCCAAAGAGAAATATCCAGTAGAAATGATCAAAGGGCCCACCAGAAGTTAATTTTCAGCCTCATGGGCTGACAGAACAAGCTCTTCTACAGAAGGAAACAGAAAGGCAGTTACCTGCTTTAATTGCCTGACTTTTTATAAACTATTGTAAGGTAAGACTGTTATGTTCAGCAGATATGATATTTGGAAGTGAAGACTCCATGCTGTGATATCTACTTAGTCACTGTACATTTAACCAGCAATCTTTATAGAGTGCTCGCTTAAGTATTTATGCTTATCTTTAATGGGAGAAACAACAGCTCAGTTTCTTGTTACTCTTATCTGATTGTTAGCTGTGTCTAAAACTACAGACTGTTATGAGGACGTCTAAGTTAGGAATGCAAATGAAAAAGTGCCTGAATTCTTCTTAAATGCAGTTTTTCTTCAGTCTATTAAAAAAAAAAAAAATCCAAAACCCCAAACCTACAATTTTTCCTGGAAAAAGTCTGATGTGCATTGTCATTAATATCGCATCCCTCAGCACTGAACAGGAACATGGAGGAGGCTCATCTGTCATCTCCTTCACACATCACAGTGAAAAGATGATGTACAGCTGCCTTGGACATCAAGGGGAAGGGATGCTCTTCGTGTTGTATAACTCATGGGCAGCTGACAAGGTTAAAAACATGGTTTCAAGTCTGCTAAATTAGATTACAGATGTGATAGTCAGTTAGTAGGTTTTAATCCAGAGCTTTAGGGGAAATTTCATGGGTAACTTTGCTATGTATGTCCTTTGGGTTTGTTACGTGGACTGGCAACTTAAATGAGACAGTACTCTGTCACTCAAGGTAATGGGCAGGTTAGGTGGAGAAAGGCAATGAAGAGATAAATACATTTTTGTGTCTGTATTTACTTTGTTGCTGTGCTTGCATTCTGTTCTGTAAGTATTCCTTTGACCCAGTCTCAGGTGCATTTTCTTGTATAATATGAAGATCTGAAAGTCGTCTTTTACTCAGATTCCTTGCTGGAACCGGATTACCCAGGTTATTTCAGAATTTCCAGAAATTAGACGCACTCCATTTGTTTCTTTTCAGAACAGATGGTGGAGTAGAATTTGAATCACTGAAGTGATAGTGGGAGAGAAGATACAGTGGGAAAAAAAAAAGGAAGTGAAGTGAAACTTTTCACACTTTTCAGCTTTTTGCTGATTCCCAGCTTTTGTTTTTATATGAAGAGTTTAATAGATCCAGCTTTCAGATTTGTCTCCATTACTTGGGTATCTATAAAATCAGACGGATAAAATCTGGAATACTCTGCATTTTTACTAGGTACTTAATGGATACTCATAAAGCATTAGACTTTCACCTCTCTGACTTGAGTTCAAGTCTATTTTAATGGGCTGATTCCTCCTTGGTGTACGTTCTCTGAAGTGACGGTGCTAAAATAAGGATTAATTTTCCCACTCTCTAAAATGAGATGACTGTATGAATTTAGCACAGTGCCTGAAGAAGGCACATCAAAGCCACTATCACTGGCAAAACTGAAGTCCTGGGTGAGAACTTGGTCTATTTTTAGATCATCCCTTTAAATGATTTCTGTGGAGGTGTTTTTGATTTATGCCACTGTATTGTCTGCTGTTGTGGGATCACAGACCTGGCTAACCTAGAAAAACTGCTGGCACAGAGCAGTCATGGGTACAGAGAGCTTTACTCCTGCTCCCAGGAGGAAAGGCAAAATTGAACCCTACATTCCTCTTTGCTGGGCTTAATTTCCTTTTAACAGCGGCTCTTGTACTCTATGTGGGGTGTCCCAAAAGGGTAGAGGAACATGAATTAGTGCACCTTGGGCTGTTCTGAGCTTGCAGTTCTCTCCCTGACACCAACAAAAAGCCAGAAATGCCTTGCTGCAGATTAGATGGATGAAAGATTTCCCCATCCCCCCCAGCCATAAAGCAGTAAATGTTTTTTTGTTGTTGGTGGTGGTAGTGTGTGGTTTTGTTTTTTTTCTTCTTTTATTATTTCTGCTGTACTGAATTGCTCCTCTTAGTGTACCATGCACGGAGGATGCAGAAGGCTGAGCACAGGACATGTGTTCCCAGGTGCAGGAGGTTATGAGCTCAGTCATGCTGCTTTTCTATGGGCTCCCATTAAATCTGTCACAGGTGGGCTCTGTAGTTTGGGCTGTGCCAGACTTTTGCTGCTTGCTTACTGTTTTCCTCATTTTGTGTTTTCAGATCTTGCTGTGCTTTTTGCTGCTAAGTGCTGAACTCCAATACCCCAATTCCCACTAATATCACCTTGCTCCTCCAAGGGTCTCATGGAAGCCAACCGGGCTACTCATGGCATAAGCATTTGATACAAGGTTATCTGACTTTCATCCTTTGGGAGCTTTTATCTTTATTTACTTGATCTGTCTTTGCTTCCATCTGTGCTTTAAACTGTGCTTCTGGGTCATGTAAGTGGCAGTGGGGTTGTTAATTAGACTTTGGCAAACTGTTGTGTGGGGTAAGCAGTCTAAACACAGTTTAAAAAAAAAAAAAAAAAAAAAAGAAAGAAAGAAAGAAAGAAAAGTCAATAAGCTCCCAGGGACAGATTCAGCAAAGTACTTACAGGAAATGCCTAAACAGAGAGATGTGAATAGCCCTGCAGATTTCAGTGAGATTACTGACATGCTTAAAAACCACACCTGTGATAAAATACCTGGCTGCACTGGAGTGTGGTCGGGGGATTGTCAGAGCTTCGCTGGGCTTGCTGAAGCCCTAATCCTGCTGTGGTTCCCAGGGGCTGGTCTGCAGCTTCAGCACGGTGTGAATGCCCGCAGCTGTGCTGTGCCACAGACCTCTCCACAGCAAGATTTCCTTTCAGAAACTGCAGATCTTGGGTGCTTCAGTGCCAGGTTAGAAAAAGAGGAAAGGTGAGAGCGCAGTGTTGCATGTCCCTGTTGTTCTGATGGATGAGCAACACGGTGAGGCTCTCTGGCTTTGTGACCTGTGACGTGCTGGCAGATGCAGACTTAGGGCTTAAGATCTGAGTCAGCTCTGCTTGTCCCTTGCCACTCTTCCCAGTGATTTCCTGGCAGTGAAGCCAAGCTGAGTTAGAACGGAAAACTTTTCGGCAGTGTGTACGGTAGCTTTGGGAAACACGGTTGTGGTCAGTTTTATGTCGGTGCCATCTGGTGCACAGAATGACATAAAGAAAGAGGAAAGAAAAAAGGGCATTTGCAAAAATGTGTAATGGCAAGAGAAAAATGTAATAAAGAAATATATGGATATAAAAGGAAAGGCATCATGTTTCGTAACTGTGAGGGCAGAAAGACTGCATTACTTAGTTTAACCCATTGTATCATATACACATGGTTTGCCACCTCCCAGATCCCCTAGATAGCTTTCCAACCTATTTTTAAGCACTTCTTATGATACAGTATCAATTTCAGGGCTATTGTCAGATTGCCCTTACAGTTAAGAAACTTTCTTACTGTGCTATCTGAAAGCTTCAGCATACCACTGTCACCTAAAATACCAACCGTGCATTAAGCTGTAGGTGTTTGTGGGATCTTGTAAATGTCTCTGCAAATGTAAGCTCCGACGGCTTTCTGTTGATTCCCTAATTTAGTTAGCAGAAACCCTTTCTGCCTCCTCTAGTCCCTGGTCCCTCTGATTCCATGCAGCCTGCTTTGCTACTAACCTTTAAAAGCTACCACCACCTGCCTGGGTCCAGACCACTTTCTGCTGAAAGAGGTGGAGCATGAGGTTGGAAGCATTTTGCAAGGGGTGAAATGATGTCTTTACCTTTACCTTCATTTCCACTTAAAAAGCCCAGCCCAAAGGCACCAAAGTAAGTCACAGGGGATCTTCCCATAAGCTCAGATGCCCATGGGTGTCCCTTCAGTGGCCATTTAGGCTTGGCTGTTCAGCTGAGCAAAGCCATATCATCACTCCTGCCTGCTACATCTTTCAGAGTGGTGAGTCCTCTCCGAGGAGACTGATGTGATACCCATCAGCGCTGTACCAGTTCATCGGCGTTTCCTCAATATATAAGGCAGGGAGCCAGTCCCACTTGATATTTTTTAAATCAATATTTCATTAAGCAATGCTTTTATGGCATTTCAGTATTCATCTATAATAGCTAATATAAACCTTTTATCTGTGTATATCAAAGCACTTTGTGAAAGTCGAAAGCACAAAAACTCTGTACTAAAGACGAAGAAAAATGAGGCATGCAGAGGGATTATGTTCTTTGCCCAATTGCCCAGCCAATTAGCGGATTAGTTCTTAATCCAGTTCCATATCCACTTGGCCACGCTGCCAGATTTTATCTCCTAAATATAAAATATTCTACATCTGAAAATATCTAATCAAGTTAATGACATAGCAACTCTGCAACTGAATTAATACTCAATTTTTAATTAACTTTAAAATAAAATAAAATAAAAGTGTTTGATTGGGATATTTTTCTGAAAATATGTGGGCATTTCACTTCAGCATAAGATTTCCAGTTAATGACATATTTAACACTCAGCTGTTTGGCAGCATGTTTAATTTTCTTTCTTTTAATGTTTCACTCTGGTCGTCTGGAAATACAACTGGGAGAGAAGCCTGTGTCACACAGAGGCATTATTTCTAGGTTGTTCTATCACTAATACTTAAATGAAGAACACAAGTGGAAGGCAGTGTTTATACAAACTTGATGTTTTCTGACTCCCCTGTATTTTTTTCAAGGGGTTAGCAGCTTTCTATTTCATAGCAGGAAAGCAACCAAACCAGAGGGACCTCACCTACACAAACACATTTTGTGAGATAATTATTCGACTGACATTACAGAGCTTAAAAACAGTCAGACTCCATGGTCTCTGAAGAATGAATTCATTATGTCTTAAACAAGACAAGATTTTCCTTTAGGAATTTTATGTCTGTCTGTTTTTTATATATATATATCTATAGTTTACCTGTTCAGGAACGAGACAGGGAGAATAGATCAGCTCTGCTGAAGTTCATACTTTTGACACTCCATTTTTTTCTTCTGAAGGAAAAAAAAAAAAAAAAGTATCTTGCTATTCCAAACATAACCTACTTCTCTTTATGTAGGCAGGCACACGCTTCTCCCCTCAGCTGAGACACGAGGCCCTATTCTTAGCTCCACTTTCATTTACGTTGTGCCTTAAGGCAAGATGCACAGGATATAACAGCTCTGTACTTATGACTGTTTTAAACTATGCAAAATTAGAGCTATCTGTAACGTTACGGGCCATTTTGAGGATATGCAAAAGGATGCTAGAAACCTATTATAGAAACCCTATCCGAGGAAATGTAACCCTGACAAGCGAGAAAGGAACATTAAAATTGTTTGGAAATATTTGGTAACAGTCACCCAGGAAGGTATATAACCAGTCTGCTCTTTTGTCCTCTGGCAGCCACAGGCTGGGAGAGCTCTGTAGTGAAAGGGTCCACTCCCCAGCTAATGCAGCTCACACTGTTTCACTGACATTGACCGGTACAAACCAACAAACTAGCCCTCACACTGTTCACCACATTATTGCTACAGCACTGCTTCGGTGCTATCTTTCTCCAGTTTCTGTCAGTTCTGCACCTTACCTCTCCTGCCTGCCTCTGTGTGAGGATGAAAGGAGCAGAATGAGTGCTCTCCCAGAGATATGACCTTCATTATCCTAAAAAAAAAGAAATGAATTCACAAACATCACAAAGAACCTGACTCTTTGTAAAGCAGTGGAAAAAAAAAAAAAAAAAAAAAAAAAGAATAAAGCTTCCCAGTGAAAATTCTGTCCATGCAGAGTTTTATTTCAAATGCCCTTGAATAAGTCCACAGTATGTTAAGGAAAAGGAACACTTTGGGAACAGTTCTCTCCAAATCTCAAAAACTAGGTGTCAGCATCAGTGGCTGTGGTTTTGCTGTTCAGTCTGCAACATCCATAGCAGTGATTTATTCTGCAGGAGCTCAGCTGGTTGCTGGTCATGTCGAGCAAGTAGGTAATTGCCCTTGGGAGGCCATGGACCACTTCTCAGACCCTCTGACCTGGAACGTGGGCAGGGGATGTGTTGCACTGCTGGCAGTACTCTGGAAGTACAACCCACTGAATGGATTTACTGGAAGTTACTGGCTGCTTTCCCACTGGAAGAGGGACAGGGAGAGCCCTCCCTGAGGCCTGTGCAAGTGGAGCACCCTGTAGAGATGCTGGGGTGCATCTCCTCAGGGTTCATAAGGGCTCATTTCAACATCTGCTTCCTTTCTCTCTGCTTTCAAGGTGCGTAGCCAGGAGAGGGCAAAACAGCAGTGAGAGGACAATTCATTTCTCTTTCACCCTCCCCACCAAGTACTTCAGGGAACCACAGGGAAGCTGGCTGGCAGTGGGCTGCAGTCAGCCTCATCAAGCACAAGGCCTGACACAGGGATGGGAGCAGGAGCCAGCTCAGCTTATTCTGCTGTGCTGGTTCTGCCCTGGTGCCAGCAGTAGCTATGCTGATTCCTAGTTTGGGGATTTGGAGGTAATTTCCCCTAGGTGATGAGTCTGGAAAAAAAAAAAAAAAAAAAAAAAAAAAAGCTGTAATGGTTTTTGAGACATTTTTTAGGCCTTTAGGTGACTAGCATCTCAAGTTTGAGTTCTGGGCATTTGAGGAGTTGGAGGGGACCTATCTTAGACCCATATTAATCAGGGGGCTGATTAAGTAATCTGGTTTCCTTCAATGGCACATGTCTCCATGAGGATGAAGGTTCTGGCTTCAAATCAGTATCCCTGGCTGTCCCTGAAGGTGAAGAGAAAGCACAGATTTCATCACCACAATGAGGTTTTTAGTAATTAGAGCTATTGGCATGCCTTGCAGCTAGTGCTGGAGCAAAACTGCCAGCTAGTTGGATGTCCCTCCTCTGGGTAGTAATGGTAGATAGAGATGTAGCTTCATAATTGACCAGGCAGGGATTTATATGCTCATTGGGCTTTCTTCACAATACTTCTTTGCACAGCACAAAATTATCTTCTGTCGTCTACCTGCTTTTTCCCTTGTTATACCACACAAATACAAGCAGCAAACAGAGTGTAGTGCTTCTGCAGCCAGGGCACGTACACTGAACCCAGAGCATCTACATGGATGGAGAAGGTGCCCTGACTCTGCTATGTAACAACAGTGACATTCTGGTACCTCAGTTCCCCAGGACTTCTCTTCTGTTGTGTGAAAACCCCTGAATTGAAAGCTGGATGCGGTGGTGTCTGTTATTCCATAAATAGCTCTTCCTTCAATATAGGTTTGATCCAAGACTTCTGAATGGTCGGAAGGAACCATGCTACTAAAAATTATTTGATATATTCCCCAGCAGATCAGAAAAATGAAAAGATCCCTTGGTAGCCCAAGTGCAGAGGCAACAGTGCAGAGGTACCTGGTGTGATGGTTTTCATGTACCTCACAGCATTTTTTTCAGATGGTGGTTCCAGAGTCTGCTTCAGGTGCTAAAAATACCTGTGCTGCTGCAAAAATGCAATCTTCAGGAACTAATTTTGTAATATGTTAGAACAGAGCTCAGCTCTGAAAAATAATATTGGAAAAAAAAAATTAAGTCCATGAGTCCCTATTTATTGTGTTTCATAATCACTTGGGATCTGTATGTGAAGCTGTGATTTCTCATTGTCCTTGCATTGTCCCTGGTAAAGAAAATGTTGTGAAAGCTGATGAAATGAGGAAAACATTCCCCTTTTGTTAATGCTGTTTTTGTTTGTTTGTTTGTTTGTTTTGTTTTGTTTTGTTTTTGTTTTCCTCTCTCAGTGGTGCTGGTTTTATGAGGCTAAGAAGTAAAAGATAGTAAGATTCTATTTCAGTCACCTGAAGTCAGCAGATGTGACAATTCACAGAGTGAGCGGGGTGGCTATGTGAGAAGGTGCTGCATTTGCAGTCAATTTTCAATGCAGAGCTTCGCTGTAATTTCTCACCCCTGGAAACAGATGACTGTTTTGAGGAAAGGCGTGCATTTTCTCCCCCAGGAGTAACAGCTGTCCAGACATGGGAAGATAACTGCCAAGGACCTGACTGCTAATCTCTGGTGTATTTCAGGTAAGGACCATTTACCATTTGCTAACCCTTCCAAACTGGAAGTCAATCCTCAAGCACAGCTGGTTAGTCTACACGGGGCAGACATCGCCTCTGGTACAAGTGTTCTCTGATGGCTGTGAGACAGATGTCACTGGAGCACTGTGAATATCTTCCCCTCATGACCCATCCCTGCACATCCCTGATTGGGATGAACCTACATCTTCTTTGTGTTCTCTAAAAAGTGAATTTGCTTGCACAGAGGATTCTCTCAGGTGTTCAGAGAGGGAGGCTCTGGGACTGCCTTTGTGACTTTGGGGCAGCCTGAGAGAGTGGAAGGGGTCTGTCCAGGGAGCAAGCAGCTGTGATCAGCCTGGACCACAAGCTGAAACAAAGCTGGACTTGTTACCCCAGTCCAAATGGTACAGACTTGCTGGCATGTGTTCCTGCACAGTGTGCCCACTGAAGAGCACAGGTTGCTGTTAAAAATATTGTTGCAACTTTTGCGATGCACATGGTGGAAGTTTTATTGCTATCTTTTGTAGCATGTGTTCTGTTAAGACAATCAGCTCTCCTCACTGGTTTCTGCCATCCATTCACACTCTGATAGCACCTCGTTGCTGCAGCAGTCCCTCCCCTTTGGGCAACCTCCATCTGGATTCAAACTGCTCCAGACAGGAGTTACGGGAGGCAGGAAAGTCATTAGTGGTGTCAGGCAAAACTCAGCCAGCTCAGGCTGGGTGCAGATACCCTGTTCTGTGATGGCACAAATTCACTCACAGCAGCTGGGCAACAGTCCTGTTGGAGGAGACCTCAGCGCCATTCAGGCAGAGCTGGGCTGTGGAGCTCCTGGTTGGCCATGTCTGAACAGGGCCCAGATAGGGCCACAGCAGGTGGCTGAGCGGTGCCTCCAAAGTGCTTGTGCCTGGAAGGCAGAGGTGCAATGCCAGTGCTGGGTTAGCTCTTGTACTTCCAGGCTCCCCCATCCCACCAGCCTTGGCCCATGGCACCTGGTCCAGGCTGCAGGGCCCAGACCGCAGCTGGGCCATGGCAGTCTGAGCCCCCTCCTGGCTCAGCTCAGGTCTCGCTTCCCCTGCTAAAATCCATCCTGAAACATCTGGCTTTGTTTTAGGGAGAGGTTGGCACAAGCATACCATTATTTCTGTGGGATGCTCCAGGAAAAAAAAAAAAAAAAAAAAAAGAAATCATGGACTGGTGCCCTGTGGAATTTTTCCAAATTAGGCCCCAAAGCAGGATAGGGCAGGGCCGCTGGTAACAGCAACTGGAAAAAAAGGTGTTCTACTTCCCTGTAGGCATAGCTCAAAGTGCTGCCCTTTGGAAGGGACTTATATCTATCCAGGGGATTTTACTGTTCCTTAGGAAGAAATATTAAAACTTCTTTAAAATACATTTTGTGCACTAATCTGGCAATGTGGCTTACCTGGAAAGAGGAAGCTAGCTCCAACTTCCCTTTGTGACCAAAGTGAAATACCAAATAAACAAATAAATAAATTTAAATAAATAAACAAACAAACAAACAGATACATAAAAATATATAAATAAATAAATAAAGACCTGGTATTGGTCTTGACTACGCATTTTATTAGGCCTAATTAAATATTCATACCATTAGGTCACTAGTAACTGTCATTTTGTCATTGGTAAAGACATTAAGGTTTAGTTAGTGATTTTTTTTTTTTAATTTTTATTTTTTATAAACTATTTCATGCAAGTGCTTCTGTCAAAAGCTAATTGTATTTTTTCCTGGCAGATTATCTTCAGAGATCTCTATAGGGCTGAATATTACATCTGAATTGACCATTCTCTATATTTGCTCTTATTATTCTTGATAGGTGCTATTATACCTCAATAATGAGCCTGGTGGCAAAGCCTGGTGAATATGAAATAAACACATCATATTTGTATGGGCAAAACTGAAGCTGAGAAATAGCTCATTAGGCTTTTATTTCTTTGCTAAAAATGCTGTAAAATTATTGCTTTATCCTGGACAATAATTGGTGCTTTTCTCAAAAAACAATGCCAGTTGAACTTAATGCATTATGTCTTAGTGAAAAAATAAAATACAGGGTGTATTTGAGAGGAAAACTACCAAAACCTGAAGCATTCTTCAGCTTGAAAGAAAAGTGAAAGGCTTCACAATTTTAAGTACCACAGTGACTATGCTCCATTGCTGCTTCATTGATAAATACCTATATTTAATGTATTTTTCAAGCAAGACAATCTTTACATTACTGAGAGCTCATTGGTCTGGCAGCCCTATTCAAATTAACTTCAGAGTTCTCAGACCAAAAATAAATACCTTTTGAAAGGAAGCTGAGGCAAATGTGCCACTTATTACCGCACAGCAGCTTGACACCACTTCAGTCCAAATTTCAAGCCGACTATCCACTCAGCAGGAGATATATTCATTTTAAATTAAACATGCCAGGAATCAGACTTCAAAGGGAACAAGACGAATTTGTTGTTTCCACACTGGAAATCTCTATGTCTGCATCAGTGAATGTTGGCTCTGTATTTTTCCTACTAAAATTAATTGCTATCCATGCTAAACTAGGGCAATTAGGGCCTGAAAGCTCTTGCACAGTATGTCTTGGTGGGGAAACCAAAGAGGGGGATGGGGGGAGAAGGGTGACCAGCAGCGAGCCAATCTTTATCAGGCATGGAGAAATAACAGGACCGCAAGGGAGCTTAGGGAAAGAAGCTCTGCTGTTTTAGTGAGCTGGCTGTTGGGCTAGGATACAAAACAGCTTACTGCTTGTGAAAACCTGGGATTATGTTGTGGGATCAGGGAGATGAGCCTTGATCCAGCGTGCCTCTAGCAGCTGTAGTGAATGTTGTTGCTGGAGATGTATCCACCAGGATGGTATCTGTTGTGTCCATGTTTACAACAGGATTAGGAGCATGCATTTTAAGGGGTCTGCAAATCAATGGGAAAAATTGGCTCAGATCAGTATGCTGGCTGACAAAGCTATTCTCTTAGAGCAATTTTAAAAGAGCAGACCACCTGCTTTTAGAATTGTAGCAGGAGGGCAAAGAAGTGGGCCTCTTTTCTGTGTCTTTTTTTTTTTTTTTTCTATTATAGTTGCAGAATGCAGGGTATTGCTTATATTTTAAATGAAAGCATTGGTTGCCCTTAACGAGAATTTAAGATGTGTGAGAAATAAGTGTGAAAGTATTAGTAAAAAATAAATTGATTGATACTACAGAGTAAGCTTTCATAAATAAGGAACTGTGTTTTGCTTCTCTTTTGCAGATTGCATTATGGTATCAAGGTCAACATCGTTTGCAAACGCATAAACAAATCTGGTGCAGGAATTACTGGGTGAAGTGCAATTCCCAGGAATATTTGGAGGATCACACTAGATGATAAGCGTGGTCATTTCTGGCTTTAAAATCCACACTTCTCTGAAATTCGTATTCCTTTGCAGAGCCCTGCAGGCCTGGCAGATCAGCCTCACCTCCCTCACTTTCTCCTTCTCCCTCTCCTTCCTTGTCTTTCTCCTCTCCAGCAAACAGCTTAGGTCCATGTGTTCTTCCAGTGCAATGTATTTGGGTTGGTTTGAATGTGTAATGTCTTGCTGGTCTTTGTTACTTTTGTGTGTGAGATCTCAGGTGGGCCCCAGGAAGATGTCTGGCTTTGAGCATGGTCTCATGGTGTGACTTTGGGCTATGTGCCTGTGGATGGATGTGTTTTTGGGTGAAAGCTTCTGGTTGGGTGCCTTGTCCTGTCAAAGCTGACAGATTGCTCATCTCTCTGATTTGGTTTGGTTTGGTTCAGTTGCCTTTGGCATGGCAGCAGTCAGGGAGGCTGCAGCTCGCTCTGCAGCAAGCATAACGAAGTCTCAGAGGGCCACACACCTGTGAACTCAGCATAGCTTGCACAATTAATAACACAATTAAAATCTGGGACTTTGAAACAAAGCCAGTCGTTTCTCCTGATTGTTGGCTGAGGCCTATTTGTACAGGGAGAAGAATGGCAGCATGAAATGAGAAGGATTACTGAGGGAGAAAACATAGCAACAGCACAGCCTCGTCACTTAGTAACAGGGAAGAATTGTGATGAAGAAGGAATGAATGTATATAAATAAAATATTCAGGAATATACATATTCATTAAAGCAATATCCAGAAAACAGAGAGGTGAAAGGCAATAGCTAAGCATCTAAAAATGTTCTTTAATGAAAAAGAATTTTAAATATCTGTCTCCGCCCTTCAAAGCTGTGTGATGGCATTATCTTCCCACGTGAAGCTATGCTGTTTCATGTCCTCTTATGTTCCTCCCCCCATCCCTTCACCCCGAGTGCCAGGGAAGTCTGACAGATGAACCTTCCAGGATTGCTTTATGTTCCCAGACATGAGTTGCTGGTTTATTACCCTAACCACGTCTATGTGAGTAATGTTCCTTATGTGTCGTCATGCCCAGTGCTGATGAATACACAGTGATATATTTCAGCTCCAAAGAGCATCCCAATTAATTTGCCTGTTATGGTCTTTTGCCCCAGAACCAAGAGCGTGTTCTTCACTGTTGTGATTGCTTTCCTTGCCTCCTGAACCAGAAGAAGAGGAGAAGACAGAGAAGCAATGCTGGGTAGTAAATGAAACTCTGTCCACACCTTCACACTTATATTTATTCCAGAGACGTTGGCTTTAATTTAGGGTGGAAAAAAAAAAAAAAAAAAAAAAGAAACAACAAACAAACAAAATCAAAACCTCAATAATCTGAAATTCAAATCAGTTTTGGGGAAGAAAGAATGAGAGCTTGGAAGCAATTGGAAAACAAGATTTTACGTTATTAGATGTTGTTCTCCTGCCTTGGATATTTAATCAAATGCCCAGGCCTGTTCCCACATAAAGTGAAAGATTAATCATCACACTTATAAATCATTCTTCTCATCTCCCTCTCATTCACACCAGACCCGCTCCCTTCTCTTTCAGCGGTCTGGAAACTACTGCCCCTTATCTTCTGGTTCTCTTTTTCTGAGGGCTTAACTTGGGCTTGTGAGTAAATGTTAGGCTTTTCCTTTCTTGCTTATTTTGTATATGACAAATTGATCACAGGGATGAGCTTTTCTCTTCAATCCACTGTTTTTAATAAATATTTTACCTTGCAGTACTGAAACACTAGTTATGAATTTTCATGAGCAACTTCACATAAATCTTCTTAACAACTCTTCACAGAAACTGGGGCTGTAAAAGCACTATGCCTGGCTAGGCACAGGTCATCTGGTGTTTTGTTTCTCTTTCTCCTGTTGAGTACTTTCGGGGATTGAATGGAACATTTAACACAGCAAAAGGTGCTATCCCAGACTGCATTCATCTCAGCCAGTGCAAAAATTTGATGTGACTGGAGGCTATACAATGTGCTTGTGGGCTGGTTATCAGTTACTTTTGGTAGATTCCTAAGATAAAAATTGCTCCTGTTTGGGAAATACTCAAAAGAATTCACATTTGTGTTTGGATGTGTACCAAGATCACATTTGGTGTTTTCCATCTGAAATTTTCATAGTAAACTTAGCAGCATGTATTTAAAATTAAAATGCATTTAAAATTTATCTTGATATATAAATATTAACGGGATTAGTTTTGCTGTGCCACACGAGCCCACAGTCCACAGAGCCTGATCAGAAGCTGGTGGGGCCAGTAAATGAGCCCCACATGAAAAGATCCACTGGTGGAACGCGAGGACACTGCAGAAGAGCTGAGCGAAGGCTTTGCCATGGTGTTCACAACAGAGGCGCTGTGAGCAGGGAGTGAGCCTAAGGAGCCTCCTCCAATGGAGGTGTCAGGAAAAGGCATGTTAGAACAAATTGATAAAACCAAACATTAACAAATTCTCAGCACCAGATGGTGTTTACCCAGGAGTCCTGAAAAAAAAAAAAAAAAAAAAAAAAAAAAAAACACAAATAAGAAATTTCTGAATTACAAACCGTGTGTAATCTGGCACTACAATCAGCTCTGGTTTCAGAGGGAGGGAAATGGAAATGCTACACCAGGCTTTGAACAGGGCTTCAGGGGAGATCCTGGGAGCTCCTGGTCAGTTAAGGCTTTCCTTTGTCATGGTCACAGATGTGGCTGGAGTTTTGAGAAGGAGCATGGGTGTTGGGAGGAGGATCAGACCTGACAGCCACAGTAACTCTTTGAAGAATTTAATGATTTTATTTATCTGGGCTATGTGGCTTTCAAGACAGCCTTCAAAGAGCAAGAAAGGCTCCTAAAAATCACATTTATTACGGAACAGGAGAGATTACTCTCTAGTAGGTTAACCCCAGAAAAGATAGGGTTGGAAGGAATGGTCACCTTCTCTGTCAGGAGGTCCCACAAGCACCAGTCCTGGGCCTGATGTTCAGCATCTTCCTCCGTGTCCAGGAGAAGGTGGTACAAGCAAGTGGTGGCAATGTTTACAACCATGTTATTGAAGATAACCACAGCTAGTGCTGACTGTGAAGAGATGCTGAAATAGCTCACTGCACCAAAATGAAATTCTGTGTTGGGGCTGCCATGGGAGAAGTGACTACATATACATACTTGCAATCTCTTAGCTCAGTAATGAAAAATGAAAGACAGCTTGAGTCATTGCAGAGCATTTGCTAAAAACGCCCCGCCGTGACTCAGTGGGCAAGCGGGCGGTCAGATCTGAAGCAGGGAGGATCCGCTTCTCCCCACACTGCCCCCATGCATCGAGGATGCTGAAGGAGAAGCGGGCTCGGGAAGCCAGCTGCACACTGCTTTTACAGTCAGGAGAATGGAAGCAAGCTAGTGGTGGACACTGTCCTGTCTTAGCTTCCTCCCTTCCCTGTCTGAAAACATTACTGCTTCTCTCCCTGAAGAAGGGATACTCAGCTCTCTGCTGTCCTTGTACTATCTATGTGGAAAAAAAAAAAAAAAAAAAAAAAAAAAAAAACCAAGATTAACAATGAATGTAGCTGCTTTTTTCAATTATTCTGTATATGATTTATTGCCTTATTATCTGAGACATGAAGAATGCTGTTAATGAGAATATATTGGTTGCAGCAGCTTATTGTTTTTATCCTGGTGACTTTCCCTTTTTTATCATGAGAGCGAGCAGTGTATCTGCATCTATTTGACATTTGAAATGTTTTGCCTGTAGTTGATCTGCAGCTCTGTGCAGCATGATGCAGGCTAAGAAAAGCCCATTTCAGTTCTTAGGACAGGTGCAAGATTAAGCATCAAGCATCTCACTTCTAAAATTGCTTGTGATTGTTTTCTCCTCCATGAACGTCTGCGTAGTTAGCAACTAACTGCATCCAGAGATCAAAAGCTAAATTGTCTCAGACAGGAATTGCTATATCAGAGCCTAGTGCTACTTGTACTGTACTTTAAGCAATCAGGCACTTCCACTCATCTTTCTTTGCTGGAGGTGAGGCAGCAGGCTGGGCTTGCTCTGCAGCTAGAGACAAAAGAAAGGGGAAGGACCACGTGGTGAGCAGCTGCACCTCAGAGCTGGGGAGAAGCACGGGTTTCATGGTATGACACCACCCTAAAGCACTGCTGTCTCTTCTGCTGGGCTGGAACAGCAAGCAGAGGATCATCGACAGAAATACAGGAAATACTCTAGGGTAGTGCTAGCCTGGCAGAAATGCCATGCCCATAAATGCCCCTCTATGCCCACAGGTGGGCATCCACTCACTAGGTGGGGGTCCAGGAACTTGTCTGCCCCACTGGGGAGGGATGCTCATGGGGACAGATCCCACCTTGCGCCACAGGCAGCACAGGCACAGGGGCGGTGTCTGTGCGGCTTTTGCACAGTGATTTGGAGGGAAGCCCCCGATGCCTTCACCCGTAATTGCCTTAATTAGTCCATTACTCTCCTCTAGGGGAATTTTCTCCAGAAAGAGAAGACGTCATCCCTTGGAACACTTGACTGGTAGAACAGAAAATCTACTGTCAGCTTTTTTCCTTTTTTTTTTTTTTAAATATATTCTAAATTGAACTATCATATTGACAAATTAGCATTTAATCCTATTGCTCTAATTCAATCATTTGCCTGTGCATTAGGATAAGAATGATTTGCATAATAGTCTTCAGTCTTCTGTTTAGAAACAAAATATTTTGATATTTGCTTGTGCTAAGTGGGATCAAACTGCGAACAGGCGGCAAGCAATCCCACGGGAGCTATGCTGGCACTGGCTCTGCTGGGCAGCCGCTGATGCTCCCTTCCCTGCAGGCAGCATCGCCTGGTGTAAATGTCCTTCCTTGGGAAATCTGAGGGAAAAAAAAAAAAAAAAAAAAAAGAGTAAAATAGCATGCTTGCTCCATTGAGAAGTGGTTAGGCTCCACTTCCCTGAGTCCATCGCAGACTGCGCCACGGGTGATGGTTGTAGCAAGCCAGCTTTTGTGAGCAGTGTTTTCCTTCCTCAGAGCAGGGTAGGTCTGTCAAAGGGTTGTAAACCTTTCATTAGGCCAGCAGAACAGGCAGCTCACAGGGATGGTAGCCAAAGAGATTGCTGCACCATATTTTCCTGGGGAGAGCTGAAAGTGTTCATTCCCTGCGTGACGACTGGAGGGCTTGCAGGGACCTGGTGTGCTGCGGGCCCCACTGCAGCCTGCTGCTGAGCTGTGGGTTGGACCAACATCTTCAGGGAGTGTGCCCTGCCCTGTTGCCCAAAAACCCTTCTCTCACAAGAAGCTATATTAAGAGGTAAGATAAAATGTGTCTCTTGTGCCACCATTGCACTGGCGTCCTTCGTCCACTTCACCTCCTTTTCAGTTCCCTCTCCTAGGCATTTTCATTTTTGTTTTGTAGCTGGGTTTTATGCATTACATGGAATGCTCCATGGAAATTTTACATTTGGTTCCTATAGCTAGTGGATAACGTTTTCCGGATTGATTAAGTATCCAGATTCTTACAAAGATAGAGCTGCCATGTCACGTGCCATGTATGACTTCAGGCACCTGCAAAGCTGCAGCCCCTTGTGCCAGATCAGTAACTTCAGATCAATAGGAAAATCACTTTTTCTCCTTGCTTTTTGTTATACCTTCATTTTCCAGTGTCCAGATGCTACTCAGGGAGACATCGTCAGGGATCTGTCATTCCTCTAGCACAAACTGGTATTATCGAAACAGTTCTGCAAGTAGTACTATCAAAATACTTTAATCAAAAGCAATTCTAAACAATAAAGCCTTAATAACTCATGTTTCTTCAAGCTTTACTTTTTCAATTGCGTTCTTTATTTTCTTTTGCCTTTTTTTTTTTTTTTTCTTTTTTTCCCTAGGAAATAATATGGAGATGAAGGAATATTTCTACAAAGAGGCTGTTTTCATAAATTTCCTTTGAATTTGGTACATACACTGAGCAGGCCGGTGAGATCACAACACGTGCAGATGTCCACAATGTGTCATGTTCTCCACTATATTTTAATATATATCTTTTTATTAGGATGTATTTAATTCAAATTAATACTCTTTGAAGAAAAAGCCTTTGTGGATGTTCTAATTTTCCAGCAGCTGTCAATAGCCTGGGGTCTGCTTGTTGGAAGAATGCATTTTAGCATTTTCTTTTCTCCATTGCTAAATTGTATGCAAACACTGCCTCTGAAGCCGTGTAAACTCCATTTTACATTTGGAAATGATAGTGATGGAGTGTCTCTGTCTGCCTGTGGTACCTTCCATGAATTCCCCCATGCTGGTCTCCCAGCAGGGCAGGAAGGCAAAAGATCTCCTCTTGAAGTCCTGAGTTTTTCCAGCACGTGTTGTGTTTAACACCTCTGTCTCGCTGCCTTACCCAAGGTAGGCCATGTCCCCTGCCCAGGAGAAGCACTGTCCCTCTCTCCATCTCGTCTGTACCCTCTGTGTCACTCCAGCCCCCATCTTGCTGCCCCAGCCCTGTGCCATGGTCAAATACAATAAAAAAGAAAACCTGAAAATCTCTCTCCATACTGTGGGAACTCAGCAGCTCTCTTACCCATTGTCTCATATGCGAATAAAAGCTGTAATGGTGTGTTTAAATAACAACAGCAGATGCTTTTCTCCTTTGGGAATCACTGTGCCTTGAGATCCTCATAACACACCAAGCTCAGGCTTTGGTTGTGTTACATAAACAGATCCCTGTGCACAATTGTGTAAATTTTCGTCTGCACTAGGAACCCATACAGAAATGCAAAGTGGTCCTCTGGCTCATAAGGAGTTAATTTTATTTATTTATTTATTTATTTATTTTGTCTCAGGCCCTTTGTTTTATTTTCACAGTCGTAACTGATACTATAAAGCCCCCAAAACACTGGTAGTCCTGGGCGAGATAAGTGCACAATGTGCCTATCTCCGTACCGGGCAAAGCTGGCAGCTGACGTACAAGCACTCCGTGGGACGTCGGGCCTCACTGCTGATAACCAGCGCTGGCACCGAGCAGGAGCTGCGCACTTCTGCCTGCTTTGTTTTCTTTTCCAGATAACAGCTCATTGTGGGAAAAGGCAAGAGCTGCTGCTGGGGTGGACTCGGCGCCCTTGAAAGCACATCTGTACTCTCTCAGCTTTTCTTCCCAGTTTAGTCTCCTCTGGTGTTTGTTCCCCTCTCTGTCTGCCCTCTCTTGTCTCAGCCAGACCATTTCACAGCTTCTTTCTGGGCCACAGATAATTTCTATTGAAACCAGTTGAGTTGCACCAATTGTGGGAGTTCTCCATGGCGCTCCAAGTTTAATCTGCATTGATGTTAAGATCCACATCTCCCCTGAATGCATGCTGGGGTGAGAAGTGTCTGTTTAGCTGTTACTTAAAGCAATACATATTCAGGTAGTTAGCCTAATCACATCGTCTTGAGAGACATCGGTGGAACAACCACAGCTCCACGTTTTGCAGTGCTGAAGGGTGCATGAACAGGCACACAGCAAAGGCAAGGTGAACACAGTCCTGGTGCTAAGGGACGTGCTGTCCGAAGCAGGTTTTTGGAAGCAGACACGTGCTATCTCTGAGGAAAACATTGGAGACAGCGCTGTGCTGCCCTCCAACCACTTTGGGGGCAGGGTCTGGCAGGGGATTAAGGTCTGCATTGGCAGAGAGGCATTTTGGAGCATCCCTTCGGGGGAGCTGGGCACAGCAGGGGTCTATCTGTCTGTCCATATGTCTGTGTTCACCAGTGCCCTGGGGCAGGAAGGAGGCGATTTGGGTGCTGGTGCTGCTGCACCTGCGGCAGAATCAATGCCAAGCACACGCCAGGCACCATGAGCAACCTGATGGCACCCATGGGTGAGCGATCACTGTCCAGATCTTTTCCATGAGGGAGGAAATCCGAGCAATTTGGGCTAACGGAGGCCCTTCCTCAGATCCTGCCAATGCAGAGCACAGCCCAAGGTTGCTGGCTGGCTTTGTTCGCCCCCATACGTGCAGGGCTGATGCTGCCGCCCCTTCCCCCCGCTCCCTGGATGCGCTCTGCCCGTGGAGACGCAAGCCCAGCGATGGGGATAATTTGCATTTGTGGGAGAGGTGCCGGCTAGAAATCTCTCTAAGCATTTCAGTCATGCAAAACTGCCACCTTTGATTTTCAGAAAGCTGCTACCCCCTTACCATCTGCTCCTGGTGCCACTTCCCTCCCTGGAGATGCCCAACAAAATAATAATATGGATTTCTGCGTGTGAGGATGGAGACGATCAATAGCAATCCTTCCCACAGCAGCGGCACGGTACAAGCGGCACAGCCTGTAATAGCAGGGTACTGTGGGCTTGAGAGAGGTGGGAGCAGTGGCCTGAGCTTCCTCGCTGCCCTGGTTGTCCTGGGATAAATCCCAGCACACCAACAAACCCAGCACCTCTCCCTGCTGTGCTCACAGTGCATCAGCTATGCTGATGCAAAATTGGAACAGGAAAGTCTGAGCTACCTGCCTGTTCTGTAAAAAAAAAAAAAAAAAGAAAAAGAAAAAAAAGGAAGTGCTTGCTTATGTTGAATACTCCAGAGATGTATTTCTTTTTCTTTTCTATTTCTTTATGACCTCTGCTATACTGTAAAGGTCTGCAGTGATCCACTCTCTGAGTGCCAGTCAGGCAAGCTATATCTATTGACTGCTGTATTTTACCAATCCAGGATGTTCTCTGCCCGCAAAGGATGCAGACAATTTGTTTAGTGCAAGTATGAGCAACTTCTTTGGGCCAATTCCTTTATTTAGGTTTCTACTTCACTCGAGCCCCCAGTCTACCTTGCCAGCATTTCTGAGATTTCTGGAAGGGCTAGCATCAGCATTGAATAATTACAGCGAGAAGCCCGGTGTGTCTATATATTTTATCTAAATTATTCAAGAACGTACGGGTGTGTTGTGCAGCCTGAGCGAGCTCTGAGTCTGTTCGTACGTGAGCCTGCCGGCGTGATGGAGTAGCGGTGCACAGAGCTTTTGGAGGAGTTGCTCCTATTTGCCTTAAGCTGTCACTGTTGACGACAAGAAGGCAAAAATATTTGTAATTTCTTTTTCACTTTGCTGGTGGTATAAAACAAGCCAACCCACCACCCCAGGATGCTTTTTCTGTGCTACACTGTCACAACAGAGGAATAAAACTGAAATGCCTCAAACGGCTGTATGAAGTAGTCTCTCTCCCTCTCCCTCTCTCTCCTGTCAGAAGGCAGTCTGAGACAGCATCCAATTCTTTTCTCACACACACAATATTAAGCTCTTTTTGCATTTGGACTTAATTGTGATAAGTTGACAGAGCTCCAGAGACTTCTGGAAAATAAATCAAACATGTTGTCAGTTTGCTCTGAGTTTTCCACACCTCCCCAGTGAATATTGAAGCAAAGACCTTTTAAGTACATTGTAATCTGGTATATCAGACGTTTCTCAAATTATCATTTTCTGCAGCATCATGTAGGAATTAAAATTTTGTTGATTTTTATAACTAAGCTGGTTATGTGTTACTTTTAGGTGTATGCCATTATGTTCATTTGCATGGATTTATTTTCAGCAAATAAAATAAGTACAGGATATTAAAGGATTTTGCTAGCTGGTGACATATACTGTGGCATGCATAGACATGTAGTGGGGAAGGTGTCTTCTCATTTAAATATATTACCCTTCAGATAGGTCTTAATTTACCAGGGCTTCGCTCTATACAGGGTTTAAATGCATCTCAAAGTAATTCTCTCACCAATCAAATCCTCTTCACAGCACAAAAACACATAATGAAATAATAGCAGTTTCAGCAAATTTATGTTAAAATTTGCATTAGCATTTCTAGAATGCCTTAATATTTCTGCTATGTGTAGGTGTCACACTTTGTGCCTGTATTTTCCAAACTCTCTCTCCCCCTCCCACACGTTATTGTTTTAGGGAACTTTACACAACTGCCACAACAGGATCCCTATGCTCAGCTCACGTACCCCATGCTGGGTAATAACATGAAAGCAGCCTGTGCTCGTGGAAGTAAGCTGACTTTCTGTGGAGAGCAATATTTACAGAGATGTGAGAGCTGCAGCCAGCACTCTTGCTGTGTGCGTGAGGATGGGCCCCCTGCTGCCTGCAGCTCCTTTCCTTGGCACTTTCTGGTCTGCCCCCTGAGCTTCACCCCCAGCTCCAGCTTGGAAAAAGGGGATTTAGGCTCTCTGAGCCTCCTGTCCGGTGATGCTGTGGAGGCACAGCCACTCATTCATGCTTCTGCCTTGGTGTAGCCCAAGTGAGCTGCCGTGAGCTGAACCGCTCATGCTGATCACAGCTGTGGAGGGCTGAAAGCCAGCATTGTGCCTTCTGCATCCATCCCATGTGGATGATGGTGCTCTGACTGCACTTGCCGGTGTACAGATTGGTTTCAAATTTGTGGTGCAAGTGGAGGGAGAGGCCTTCTTTGCCTCCAGGAATAGCTGATGAACTGGCAAAGCCCAAGAGAAAGCGCTTGGTCTCACAAAGCAAGGTTTGCCCTCTGAGGAGCTGAACCACATTTGTTTTGGTTAGCAAGTGGCAGGACAATCTGAGGGATATGCTTTGGGGGAGGAAGAAAGGAGCACAGGCATATCAAAGGAAAAATTAAGCCCCTTTGGAAGATATTAACCACAGGAGCTCCCATGCTCTACCATGGCCAGGAGCTATCAAGCCAGCAGTAGAGGAAGGCCAGGAAAGGGGAACAAACAGAGGGACCTTTCATATTTTACTGGCTGTATACTAAGCAAATTTTCCCTTCATTTCTTCAACATGTCTTCCAAAAACTTAATTGTCCCATCTGGTTTGAATGTTGTGATTAAATGTTTCTATACCAATGCAGCTTGATTTAAGGGCAATTGGAGAGTAATTGGACAACAAAGTGTCCTCCACCAATGGACTGCCAGGTCCATACTGGGACACAGTAGCCAGCATCCAGCTCCTCTGTGTGTGGCTTTTTGTTGATACCGTGCATGTTAGCAGGACTCGAGAAAGAAGATTCCTCCGCCCACTCCAGCTATGTCTGTGTGCACATCCATGCCCCATCATGGCATCAGTTGCCTATGAGCCCTTTCATCAAGTCAGAAACTGTGAGTTTCCTTGGCTGGCAGCCCCAGAGCAACCAAGCCTAGCAGACATCTCAGCTTGTGTCATCCCTGTGTCTCTGACACACTGCAGGAAACCTACAGCACACCCTCATTACAGGAATGCCTGCCCTTTTATTTGGCTCTCCCCAGGGATGTGCACAGGCCCATGGGAGAGTCCGGTGGTCATGTTGGGAGCTGGGAAGCAGGCGTTGTTCATGGTGGGGTAACAGGGCTGGTCAGTGCACTTCTTGTGGGTATTTGCGTGCACAGTGTGAGAGGTGGCTGCGGGGTGCTGGCCATGGTCACAGGGCTGTGTGGGGACCACCAGGTAGGGTGTGCAACCTGCTGGTGGGCATGGAGCCTGTCAAGCCAGCACGTGAGGTGAAGGCAGATGGGTATCAGGGAGGCTGTAGGTCTGGACCAGCTGCAGCAGAAAGGAGCTGGCCTGGGGCTGTGCTCAGGGCTTGTAGGGCAACCAGGGACACTGGGGATCCAGGAGCAGCTGCTGCAGAGTCTGCCTGGCCACAGGCACTCACTGAAAGGAGAGAATAACCAGGACCAGGCCATCCACACGCTTCCCATTTCACAGAATCACAGAATTTCTAGGTTGGAAGAGACCTTAAGATCATAGAGTCCAACCTCTGACCTAACACTAACAGTCCCCACTAAACCGTATCAATAAGCTCTACATCTAAACGTCTTTCAAAGACCTCCAGGGATGGGTGCTGTGTGCCTACCGGGAATACGTGCTCAGCCTTGCTTCTGGGTGGACTGGGGGACAGGGAGAGGCAGCAACCTCGTATCTGCCAAGCCACCAGTTCAGCAGCTCCTAACACCGGGACTATTCAGTAAGTCACTAATTACCTGACTATGAGGGTAGCAATGGTGCTTATCAGTGTTAGTACAAGCAGGCTGGAAGCCTGGATTAGCATTCCACATAACATTGACAAATTAGAGTTATGGACCGAAAAAAACAGGGTGCAACTCAATAGGGATAAATGTGAGGTGTAACACGTGAGGAATACACCAGCTGCACAAGCAAGGGCAGGGGAATATCTGGCTTCATATGACTTTGAACAGAAATAAGCAGCTATATGCAGACACAAGGCAAGAAGCAGCCCACCTGCCCACAGTACATGCACAGGACTGTGAAGAGACAAGGCACAAGGTGACCACCTTCTGCTTTACCCAGCAAGAAAGTCTGTGAGCTATGGGGTCCATTTCTAGACACTGCACCTCAAAAAAGAGGGCAGCTGACTTGATTAGAGCCAGGTTGGCCATTGGTCGTGGGAGTAGTACAATAGACAAGATGACATGAGACAAGCCGTACAAACTGTGCTTCCTCAGCCATGGAAGAAAAGCCCAGCTGGAGATAGGAGAGCCTTGAAAGGCAAAACAACTTGTGGAGGGTCCATGTGCACAGCATGTTCTGGGACAGGCAGGAAGGACTTGATGGCCACAAGGCCTTGAGGGGAAAACATTGTGTCTGTGGGGCAGCCTGCAAGGGCAGGGAGGTCTGTGGTGCCCCAGGCTAACTTCTCCAGCAGTGAATCCCCCATGCCCAGCTTCCTCTCAGCCCATGGTCCTTTGTAGGCCTCACAGAAAGCCTGAGCCTCCTGCCATTGCTCCTGCCTCTGCTGCTGAAAATCGGCCTCATGGGGTGTGGTAGTGCGGGCCTGGCATCCCTGCCTACACCAGAAGCAACATAAAGACCATGGCAAGTCTGCTGTGGGAAAGCACCAGCACCCCTGGCACACACGGCCCGTGGTTTCCACCAGCCAAAAGTCATGCCTGCCCTCCAAGGCTGCCTGCTGGGAAAGATGGGGCTTTGAGTGCAGCCACCAGCCAGAGGTAAGCACGCAAAATATTTGTCACCTCCGGGTGCAGTACATATGTCGGGTAGAAAGTGCAGAGTTACAAACCCCTTGTAAATAAGTAATTAGGGCACTTAATGTAATTGAATAGCATAATGAATAGTAGTAATAGAAATGAATTGCAAAATATTCCTGTCCTTCAGAGAAATGCATAGGTATGCAAAAAGCATCTACTGGTGTACGTTACCACGTTTGTGAGTGAGTGTAGATATCAGAGAGACAGAAGGAAATCTTAGGCTTTCCACTCTGGTGTCCTGCTGAGGCAGATTCGGTTCCAGCAATGCACTTTGCAGTATTTTGTTACAAGGACTATCAAAGGTAGATGAAATATATACTTTTTAGACACAGGTCCAAGAGCTGTGGTGGGTATAGGCTGACAGTGCTGTTGCAGCCAGCAGAGGTGTGCCAAGTGCCGCCAGCTGCGTTACCTAATGCACGCATGGGTTAGATCCTGCTCCATCCTCTGTCTCTGCAAGCTCAGCAGGTTTCATCAGCAGTAGGAAAACCTGATGCTCTGCCTGCAGCCCCTCCAGCACTTCTGATCCTTTCAGCTTCTCCCGAGCTGTACAATAGGCCAGGACATTCGTGCTTCAGAGGCAATATAGGACAGGCAGGACATTCCTGCTTTAGGGGTAAGGGTCAGTCTGTTAGAAGAACCATGAAGTGATCAGGCAACATGAAGGAAGAAACCATTTAATTTTCTGACATGAACCTGTTGGAGGTCATTGCTGGGTATCAGAGAGCGTGTTGTAACTTGGCTTCTGCAGGCTGAGGTGTAAAGACATAGCTCATAGTATGTAATTAATATTTATAGAAGTGTCACATACATAGCTTGCAAATTACTATGGGAACCAAATATTTGTGAAGTATAACCCTAAGGAAAGCAGAGCATCTGGATAATTAGCCACTCTACCTTTTTCTTTAATTAAAAAAATACTTTTTTTTTTTTTTTTTCCTATTAGTGATTTGTCTGCTGTCTGCTGACAGCGTAATTCAGCTGCTCTTGGACTGTATTGCACCCTGTTGATGTTTGGCTGTAATAAGTTCAGTATCAGGAAGGATGTAGAATTTAGTCTTGAAAGTATCTTACTGGTGGAAAACAAGATGGTCCTTTTACTAGCAGAGAGGACACACTAAGGCCAGAGTTAGCCATGCAGTCTGAGCCCAGCTGTCCCTTCTTGCACCCCCAAGATGCTCACCAAGTCCATGTGTGATCCAGGACCTGGCTTCTCACAAGCATGAACACCACAAGAGAGTTGTCTTTGCAGTATATTTGGAGGTGTATTTCATGTGCTCATCTTTAATATAATGCCTTAGGGTAACATCCATAATACTGTTTTATTTTATGTATAATCATCTGTGCAATATACAATTACAGATTTCTGTACAGTTAAATAATGCAGCTGTAAAGCAGAACAATAAATAATATCTGAGGGAGTGAGAAATTAAGAGATACAGGTGAAGGAGAAAATATATGTTTTCAGAGGAGATTTGAAAAGAGATGGGGAGTCAATGGGGCATGTAAACGTGTTCTTTAATCTTCATAAAGGAACTTGTGCTCCAGAAAGATTTTACCAGTTACTAGAGTTGCTCCTTTAGGCTACAGAGGACCAAAACCACCTGGTGTCCTGGGCTGTGAGCAAGTGTCACGCAGCACCCTCTATCCTGGGGTTGCAATGGACCAGAAGCAGCTTAAGAGATTTCAGAGCAAAGCAAGGATATTCACTGAAGAGATTCATTGAAGAAGAGGTGCAACATAGAGCAGAATGCCTCCTTCTACTCAGCCTGTCCTTTCCCTCAGGTGCAGTCTCATCACTGGGAGTGGTTCCCAGAAGAGCATTGCTCACTCTGGTCTCTTTGCTGTAGTCTGTAACAACATAGTGAGCAATGTGAACAAAGCAGCTCAAGCTGGCAAAACGGAGGAGCACTCAAGCTGACACTGGGAGTGTGTAGGTGCATGCATAAAACATACACACAGGCTCTGAAACATATACTGAAATGCAGAGGACTGAAGAATGAATTTCTACAGTTTTAAAATTAGCATTCTCCTCTCCTCTCCTCTCCTCTCCTCTCCTCTCCTCTCCTCTCCTCTCCTCTCCTCTCCTCTCCTCTCCTCTCCTCTCCTCTCCTCTCCTCTCCTCTCCTCTCCTCTCCTCTCCTCTCCTCTCCTCTCCTCTCCTCTCCTCTCCTCTCCTCTCCTCTCCTCTCCTCTCCTCTCCTCTCCTCTCCTCTCCTCTCCTCTCCTCTCCTCTCCTCTCCTCTCCTCTCCTCTCCTTTCTGCTCTCCCTTTCTTTTGTACTAATATTTTTATGCAAAATAAATAAAATGTTGAAAACAAAACTAAGATTGATAAACAAAACAGCATTTGGCAAAACAGTCACTTTTCTGTTGTTTGTTTTGTGAAAGAAAGGGTCGGATAATTCCTATGTGACCCATAATTCTGGTCTAACAGGCAGGGCTCAGTTGGTTTAACAAAGAGCTAATTCAGGATAGTTGTGAAGTGTAACAAACAGAATAAGAGCAGGGCTATTTCATGAAAGTTTTGAAAGGCATTAGTATTTTTTTCTTCCTTCTGTTCAACTTTTATGTGAATAGAGGCTGAAGTATTTCAGTACTGGGTTAAATATTGCTTGAAACGTCCCCTTTCAAAGCTCTGCGTCCCCTAGGTTTTCCCTGTCATGTCTTCTCTGAATGAATGTGGTTCTTGCTTCTAAGTAAACGAGATGTCTTTGAACTGCTCTTGTTGCTTGGTTTGCCCATGTGCGTGCTGTATTAGGCTAAAAGCTGTCTGCATTCACGCCTGGCTGCGCTGGAAATTTCCCCTGAAGCCAGTTTAGACGTCCTGCCCTCCCAGGCTGGAGCCCCTGGGGTACTGCTCCCCTTCAGCAATCCCTCCAGGGGTGGCAGGTGCCTCACCCCCCACACCCTCCCTTCCTGGGGTCC
Organism: Aythya fuligula; assembly: GCF_009819795.1. Lineage (NCBI taxonomy): Eukaryota > Metazoa > Chordata > Aves > Anseriformes > Anatidae > Aythya > Aythya fuligula. The sequence goes on along the minus strand of NC_045593.1, from coordinate 68,082,661 downwards.
TGGTGCTTGGTGTTGTGTGATGGAGGGGGTTGTGTGATAGAGGCAGGGCTGGTTTTTGGAGGGGTGCAACCCGGGCAGCACTCGAGGCAGAAAGCGGTGCCTCACCTAGCCGGAGCTTTAACAGGCACTTTCCCAGCTCGGCTTTGCATGGTTAAACAGAGATTGAACCCTATTACGTGACCTCTTGGGTCCTTGCCTGTCAATTGAGCTGCTTCCCACATGCTGCTCTCCCCATTTACAGCTAGCACCAGACCTTGCCCTCTTAGAAAAGCATCGTGTGAGCGTGACCTACTGCTATTTTAAGTGAAACTCTGCTGTTACCAGCTATTCAGTGACATCTGTAACCACAACCTGCATTTTCCCTCCCTTCCCCAAAGTGGCCTGAAAACCAAATCTGAGATTTAACTTCTCACCTGTGTGCATAATGAAAAAGAGAGATTGTTATTTCTGGGCTGATCCTACCCTGCTTGGTTTGCCTTGCACTGGTGCACAGCGCTCTGTCAAACTCTAAATCTGAATTTGAGGCTTTCCATGCAGGCTGGCTAGGGGAAAAGAGCTGTGCTCTCCCTGACATGTCCCTGGGACATGCAGGCCACGGGTGTTTGCTCCCAATATGCAAAGGATGGGAAAGAATAAAGCAGCCAGCCCTGTTGCCTCTCGTCAGGTGCTCCTCCACATCCCCGTGCTGTGAGTCATGAGCTGGTTGCCAGCTTTGCATTGCCAAAGCGCCTATGTCGGCATCATAATGTCCTTTATGCCCTACTGAAATATGCATGTTAAGTAGTAATAATATAAAGAATTAATGATGCTTATGCTTCTTACTACATGCAACACAATCACTTAAGAAGACATAAGCAAAGCCCTTTTATATCAGAAAATTGTAATTACATCAACATTTGCAGTGGGTCTTGCTCTTTTCAGTGCCTCTGGCAAATGAATCTGAAAATATTTTAGGTGCACACAGGTTTTTCTTCTGAGAGATAAAATGAACAAACCCAATGTACAGGTTCCTACAGTTGTGTTTATTACATTTTTTGCATGTCTGCTAGAAGTTAATCGTAAATGAAAATACTGTTGGTATGAAAACAATAACACTTTTTGTCTGTTCTGATAATTGGTTCATCTGAGACACAGAACAAATTCCTAAATAAAGTAATTTATCATCAGCAAATCTCCTCTTGAGGGACCTACACTAATCTTTCAGCTGTGATCACAGTTTGTACTCATAGATGACACAAAATAACATTAAGAGTGCTCTATCCTACTGTTTTTAAACTTTTTTTTTTTTTTTCTCCTAAGTGGTCTTTGTCCCCTGACATGTGCACTGCTTGTCTGTCCTGCAGGTGCTTGGTGTGTCAGAGGGGTGCAGCCATCCCACTCTGGGGACAAGGGGAGGGCTGCAGCCCCAGAGGGGATGGGATTTGCAGCTCCCTACCTCTAGAGGAGCCCCATGTCTAAGGCTGTTTTCAGTGAGATGGTGCTGTAGGCAATCGTGAATGAAGGAGCTGCAAATTCAGTGGTTTCAGTTTAAAAAAATAATAATAAAGTAATCAACAATAAGCCTCTTAATGGCAACCTTGGCTAGCAAATGATGAATTGCTTTAGAAATTGCTAAAAACTACCGCTGTATTTAAGAGATCCACTTGATTACATAAACTTCATTAAAAGCTGGTTTTCTGTTTCAGAGCAGCTGCTGCGAGAGCAAGGTCAGAGCCTGGGTGCCAGGCTGGGAAGCAGGCTCTCCCCTCGGCTTGGCCATTAACGGGATGTAAAACCTGAGCTATGTCCCTTAATCTCTGTTCTGCCTTTCACCTTCTTGGATTTCTGACCTGAAACAGCTTTGATAGAAGCAATAGCGACTCACCAGAGCCGTGGCCCCACAGGGCTTAAGGCCAGACATGAGCGCCAAGCAGTCCTAGCCTGGCCCCTGTAAATCACAAGCTATTAAGCTGTCTGGCAGCCCCCGGAACATCCTGCCACTGGTGGGCTTGGCAGGGATGAGCTATCCATGCATCCTGCCTGTATTATCCTGCCCCAGCGGTAGGGTCCTGCATGCCCTCAGATGGTTGAAATGTGGCATTCAATTCAGGACTCAGTCTGTCCTGCTTTTCAGCTGGTGCTGGGTAATCATTAGAGCACTGCCATCACAGATTTCTCACCTGGTTTGGAATATCGATTAAAAACAAACCAAATAATGTCAGACCAAGGCCCAGTCCTGCACAAAACCTGTTAGATCCAACCCCATTCATGCTCTGGGACCTAACGGTGAGCCCATTTGTGGTTTGCCTTCATGTACAGATAACAAAGGATTGTTTTGGTACCAAAACATCCCTGTCTGGGCTTTGCTGTTTTTTCAAAATTCTGAAGGACAATGTCTGCAGGTGGAGACTTCAGTATAAATCAGAAACAGTCTCAAGGCAAAACCTCCTTTTATTCTCTTACTGCTTGTACAAAGATACATGAATGTAGATATGGCGAGTGGCTCTACCAGATCTGCTCATAGTCACAGCAATCTGAGCTGTGGTTAAATGAAGATGGACTCACAGAGGGGAGAGTTCACTGCTGCTAATGTTTTCTTGCAAATGATCATTTTCTTTCAAGCTACCCATCAGCATCTCGACCGGGCTGAAGGCTTGAATGATGCCGATGTAAACTCAACCAGGGACACCCAAGGCTCATGATGCACTGTCAGTGCAGGATGCATGGGGACAGCCGGGGGACAGCCACAGACTGCGCCAGAGGGGGCAGGAGGAGGGGTGTGAGCCTTCCTGGCTTGTCTCACGTTCACAGTGTAATTAGGATCACATAAATGCCAGCGCTGTTAACAGCCACAGCAATGACTGTTGTATCAGAAAAATCCCCCCGCTGCCGCCCGCCTCCCAGGTGTTTGCACTTACACATCGCTCCCCATTAAAATGGTCTGCGGGAGGCGCCGGGGGTGTCAGGGCTGGGTGATGGAATTGAATTAGTTTGAATAACTGAATAAGTTTTAGATTGTGGACTGACAGCTTGTTCACATACATTTTAAATGCCCAGCAGCAGCTGCATAATTTGTTTTACCCAGGCACGGCTGCTCACAGCAGTGAGGCAGGGCTGTACATGGCTGCTGCCTGCTTTTAGCCACACTGCCCTCACCATCCCTTCCTTGTGCATCCCTTGGGGGATGAACCGAAAGAAGCAAGATCAAATAGTCAACTAATTCAGTTCATGTGTTTTTCTTTTATATACATATATATTTAATGTGGGGGAATGGGGAGGCCTGCACAGTTTCTCAGGTACCAGGTATCTTCAGATTGCCTTGGGGAGTGCTCTCACTGCAGCCTTGCAGAAGACAGCACATGTTCTGCTCTGGGTCTGCTCATCCCACACAGCACAGCCGTGGTAGTGAGAAGAACAGAGTTACAGAAAGGCATTCTGTGTATCTTACTCTGAAATCCATATTTGCAGATGAAATGAAGACCGAGAAAGAAGATTTTGAAGAAAAAGTTAATAAATTTTTGTGTAATTGGCACCTGTATAGCACCTTTTATCCATGGTTCTTAAAAGACTTCAGACATATCAATAAATGATACAAGCATAATAACACTTTGGTCTAATAAAGCCATTTTGCATATCCATAAACATGAGGAAAGTGCATTCCTATCAAGATGAATTGTTTTGTCTATAACAGAAAACAGAAAAAAAGGAGCCTGAAACAAAATGGGATGTAGATGCAGAAATCTTTGTTTCCATCTCCTTTGGGTAAAGTTTTTGACAAAATTCGTAGCTTTAGGCAGAAGCATTATTTCATACTTAACTGAAAATACCTGTCTGACTGTCATTTATTACTCATGGTGCTTGTAAAGCCTCCTACACATGATGGACATTTGCCCTCCCTCTTGGTAGCCTGCCAGCAGAAAGGGCTTTACCTCTGTGTAAAGCAGCACTGTGGGGCCTCTCTCTCTGTGATTAGGCTCGCCTGTGGATATTTTATTCTATATGTTACTAATAAGTAAGATGATGTCTGTGAAGTCTTCCTCCCACAAATGCAAAACAGGTGATGGATGGCCATGAACATGGGAGCCACTGCATCCTCAGTCTGCCCTGGAGTTTCAGTTTCTTTTAAAGACAGCATTGTTTCCTTCCATCATCTGAAGTACATATGGGCAAGTTTTGAGTTTTTAATTGAAGCCTTGCAAAACATTTTTCAACTTACTGACAGGAGTTTATGCTTTAATAAGACACAAAGGAAATCAGAGGGAGGAAGGCTACCCAGAGTGACAGGGCTCATTTACTGGGAGCTGCCTTAACCTATAGAGATGTCCTACTGCAGCTGTAAGTCCAACAGCAGGACATCATGTTGCAATGTGGCTATTGCCCTGCCATGGAAGTGGATTCAGAAAAGTTCCAAAAAATTCATATGTCTTCAGTACAATTCGGAAACTCTTTTGGCTTAAGCGCAGGATAATAATAATAATAAAAAAATGAACCTGGCTTGTGAGTGTTTCTATTGTGCATCAAAGTAATTGAAAATGCAGAAATTAAATGGAACTATTCAGAAGGAAAATATCTTAATGCACAAAGGTCTTCAAGTAAGAATGGTACACAAAGTACTTAGCATTAAAACAGTGTTATTTGCCAGTGCTTACCACATAGTGGCATCTGAGATGTTATTCTGATAAACTATTCTAAACAGATGGATTAAGTGTGCCTTCTTAGACCTTCTTGGGAAATGCACTGTTCTTAATTGCAGCAGAATTACCTGCTTTAATGGACATGACAGGATGTGGGTGAATGTGTGCTTGTACTTTAGGCTCTCAAACATTTTCCACACTGCAAGAAGCTGCTTGCTGTTTTTTTGCAGCATCTCCAGGCATTGTCCACCAAGAACACAAGGACCTTGGTTTGGTGGAACAATGAAAAGTGGTTTGGGCAGCTGCAGAGAGACAGTTTCTCCCTGTTGCATCTGAAAATCTCAAGCATGCCTTGTCTTGAAGTTTTAGGGGTGCTTTACAATAGCACAAGCTTTTGAAATGTGGTGAGGGATTAGGATGGTGATAGCTCAGTGAAAATCCTTTTGATTCTGACTGAAACACACAGTTCAGGAGATATGTAAATATACAATCCAAGGAAATTTGTTAGCATCTGACAACAAATCTTGATGCTCTCATATGCAGACAGACAGGCTAACTATGTGTTTTACCATGTAGCTTTGCATTCCCTTTTTCCTTAGCCTGGTAATTTGCCTCCCTTCCTTAATATGTTTTTCGGCTCAGTATTCACTTCAGTTACAGAAGACCTATTTAATTTTTCTATTAAACATAGAGTATTAAAAACACATATAAAGATACAGATACCTGATGGGAATGAGCTAGGCACTCCTCAGTGGTGTGCAATGACAGGACAGGAAGCACTGAGCACACAGTGGAATACATGAAGTTCTTTTTAAACATAAGATTATTTAATTGGTTTTTTGTTTATCTTGCAGTGGAGGAGATCTAATGCAGGAACAGGTCACCCATGGACACTGTGGCATCTCCAGCCATGGAGATACTCGAAACCCATCTGGACACGGTATTGGGCAGCCTGCTGCAGCTGGCGGTGCTGGTGCTGGGGGCTGGATGGGATGGTTTGTGCAGGTGCCTGCCAGTCTCAGCTGCATCGTGAATACATCTGGGTTCTGTAACATGCGTAAAAGTGTACTGAAGAGTTATGATGCCAAAACACATCTCAGCGACCTGTGCAAACCCATGACTCTGCCTGGTGGGTCTGGCTTCCTCTCTGGCTTGGTCAGGATCCAGCAGGGACCAAAAACATCCTGAGACGAGAGGAAGGAGGAAGACGGATGTGACTGGGACTGGAGACCTTCTGGCCTCCTTGGCAGCTGCCTCCTTGGCCCCGGTGTTGAGGCAGTAGGCAGGCAGACTATAGGAGGCTGCCACACCTGCATCCCGCCGGTGGCTGACGTGGGGCACCCACAGGACCTTCCCTTCCCTCCCCAAGCCCTGGCAGAAGTGGCAGCCCTTAGGTCCCAAGGGCCACCAGAACTGAGAACAAACCCATACAAATCCTTCCGCAGAAAAACAAGTAGGAAGGCTGTGGGAAGGCCCACTTTGACAGCAGCAGTGCAGCTGATGTCTGATTAGAGAGGTAGCTCACCGAAGCCCAATTATAATCTAGTATCTAATTGCTCCTGGCCAGTTCCATCCCCCCCCAGGCAGGAGGCAGCTGGCTGCCTGCAGTCCTCAAACCCCTCAGGAAAAGGGGAAAAAACTTCTCTGGCTCTGTGGGTTTTTCTCTTTGGCACAATTTGGGAACAAATCACTCATCATTTTTATTGCTGTAAATGTTACGCTTTTTTTTTTTTTTTTTTCCCTCTTTACGTGAGGCAACCTCTAATTAGCAGCATGAGCAAACCACCCTGTCTCTCTTAAATGACTTAAATTCCAGCCTGATAAGGTTGTTTCTTTTGTGGGAAGATAACAGTTTTTTAGCCCCATCTACTCCTACCCTCCTTGTGGAAAAGCCTGCTTCCTGGTCCCCAGCAGCACAGCTTCCTTTCTGACTAGTGCTTGATGCCAGTGACCTTCACATCGCAGGGAGTGGTGGCACCCCTGTCCCCGCCACCTTGAGCAGCCCTGGCTTTCCTGGCAAAGCCATGTGGAGCTAAAAAAGGGTCAAAGGTCTGCTTGCACCAGATTCCCCACTGCTAGAAAACCTAGTTTTTGAAGGGTCAGGGAGAGAAGGGAGAAAGGACTTGCGATCATCAGCTCCTGAGCAGTGAACTTCATAAAGGACCACTGCTGAGAACTACTTGCTGTACCAAGAACTGAATATATGCATTTACTTTGTAGTATAATCTCAAGCTGAGTATAGCCTTTTGTTTGCACTTTTTTTTTTTTTTCTTTTTTCTTTTTTTCCCTGTTGCTGGTGTCTTGGCTGGTGCCCAGTTTGGGACCCATGGTGTGAATGTACCACACTGATGGGGTGTGCAAGACCTGTCCCCCCACGGTATCATGCTGACCCTAACCTGCTCTCAGTCCATGTCTTCCCCTTTCATTCTTCTTCTGCCCTGTAGAAAAGAACATCTTTTGTTCCTTTTGCTTGAAATGGCCATACCTGTGAGCATGCCCTATATGGAAGTCCTTCACACGAGACCATTCTTTTTCTTTTAATAACTTTCCCCCCACTCCATGCCCCCTCTGTTTCAGCCACCTAAGGTTGCCAGATCTGGGGCTGCACCTTTCCTGAAAGCTGTCCACTAAACAAGGCAATTGGGAAGAGGAAGTATCTTCTGGCAGATGACAGTAACCTGCGAACAAGACTCCTGTGGCTGCCCCTTGTCTCTACTGCTGACCTGCAGGTAGATGGGGGCAAGGTGGCTTCAGCCCTCACTTTACCTGCCCATAAAATGGGTCATCCATCCAATTCTCCTGCGTCATTGCCACCACCACTGAAGACCACAAGCACGAGGGCTAGTTGTACCACCCAGAGCCATCCCCGCCCTGTGGCACTGATAAATACCCACCTTCTGCAGTGCTGGCCCCAGGGGTGGTGACTTTCCTGTCCCAGTAGGGGACACAGGTAAAGGTCCCACAGATGCGCCAAGTCCTGTCAGTCACAGCTGCAGTACTGTGGTACATGAAGGGTGAAGGGTGAAGACATTGCACGAAGAATACTGACAGGGTGAGCGGTGCCAATATCCTTTCACCTCTGTTGTTAAAGGAATGGCAAAAGAGCACTTAGGTCTTATCCTTTCTCTTATACCTCCTGCTTTAATTTCAATACAGTGTAGTCACAGAATTGAAAGACTTATTTTATTTCTTTTAGGCCAACTCTATGAGTGAAGTCCAGCATTGTAGCTAGTAGTCTGATCTCTGGATAGACTTGTTTTTCGTACTTTTATTGAAAAATTATGACGAACAAAGATCCTAGAGTTGTATTTGTTATGCAAAATGGCATGTTCATTTAAAAGCAAACACTCTGGAGACTATTCAGTCTTCTGCCAGTCAGTCTAATGCATTTCACATTCTAACTATTGAGAAAATCCTCTATCATTTTGATTATGAGTGAGATGGCTTCTGGACAGTCTCAGTAAACTATGTAGTGAGCTATTACATTGGGAGACAGAGCCAGAGCCCCGGCATTGCAGGCTAACTCATGGCTTGCCTCCACCTTGGAGAGCCCCTGCCTGAAAGTCAGGTTTCACTGCATTGACTAATGTTGTAGTACGAATAACTCACATTGGAGATGTGGTTGGCTGTATAGGGTTTTTAATCACTAAATGCATGCAGTTAGGGGTTATTTAAATGTACAGCCTAACAATAAAGGGGAGCTGCTGTGAATTATTCAAATCTTCAGTAACAGGGCACCCAGTGTAGGCAGTTTTAGGACAGCGGAGAAGTGAGATGCACTTCTACTAAGACAGTGTTTATATAACAATAGTGCAGCTCCATGGGCTTGATTAACTGTCAATCTCAGAGATGAAATTTCATCTAAATGCATTTCAGCCCTGTTAGTACAGCAGAGCCAGTACACAGGCTGTATCCTGTCACAGGCTGCAGAGCCAGATCCCATTCCTCTATCCTTGGTGAGGAACAGGCTGGTGAGGACAGAGTGAGTGCCACAGAGGGTGACCACATAGGGCTATAGACCTGTGAGCAAAGCTGACAGAAACGAGCCCTGAGCTGTCAGCTAACCTTCACTGGCATGGCACTGCTGTAACCCCATGCAGCTCTCCCAGGTAGGTCCTCGAGGTTCCAGTCCTTCAATGAGGGCTGTTTTTATGGAGGATCTGGGGCCATCTGCTCTGAGTTGGTTTCGAAGAAACTTAGCATGGTTTTCATGTGGTAAGCATACTTTCTTCAGGAAGGACTTTGTCTAGAAAAGCAGTTGTTTGGGTCCAGTGTTAAGCCCAGGAGTTCACTGAATGAAACCATGCCTAAAGCTAAGCATTCCCCTGGATCAGTGCTCAGTTACACTGCTGGCAGGAGTGCCAGCTCTTCCAGGGTGCTCTGTCCTTTACTTCCAGCCACCCTGATGAATTTAGTTCCCCAAAGTTCACATTTCTGCACCAGTGGCAAATGCCAACCCTTGACCTACCAGCTTCTGGGGCTCTGCTGGCCCATTAGGAGCTGAGCTGACACCTGAGGATGCCCTTCTGTGAATTTTAACCCTGGCTGCCAACAACTACAGCACTGAAACATGACAGGAACCTTTCCCAGGACCAGCCCTGGACAGTCACTGTGTGTGCTCCAGTTTGACTCTGCTCCCAGGATGAATGAGAAGGGAAGGCCTGGCAATGATGGCAGGGCAGCGGTGCGGTGCGTGTGGCGTGCACTCCTCAGACTCCATCCTGGTAACATGAGGGTGGCTTCTGGCTGCCCTGCCACTTTCCAGTGATTCTGGGGCTGGACAAAACTGAAAAAAAAACATCATCTAGGACATGTTGGGTGCAGCTGGCAGGGTAGGGGATGTCAGTGCACCTGGCTTGGAGAATAAGGGTCTGTCAGGATTGAGGAAAGGGTTTTTATATTGCACCACTGTTGTCAACTCTAAGATTGTGCTAGTGGTGAGATTAAAAGAAGCCACATGGAAAAGGCATGCGGGCAGGTAAATTCAGATGTGGCTCTCTCTTGCTTAGATAGAGAGTTGGCTTTTCCCAGCTAGAAACTGCACCATTCTGGGGACACATTGCTTGCACACAGGCAAGGACAAAGTGCTCCTCTCAGAAGGGCAGGTTCCTGAGCTTTAATACCCTGGCCTTTCTGCAACATACCTGTCCAGGTCTCTGATTAGCATTGCAGGCTCCACACTGATGAGAAAACATGCTGGGCCAGGTGTGAAGACTGTGTGAAGCCTGAAATTTTTCTCCGAGGACACCCAGTCGTTGATTTTCCCTTTTCTTAAACAATAGGGCTGTGGGTGAAGAGTCTTGGTTTGGATCAAGATTTTTCTTTTCTGTTTAGAGAAGACATTTGTTTATCAAAGAGAAAAATGCCCTTCAGATTGCGGGTTGCTGTAGTACAGACCTGTGCTGTTCTTGTCGATACCATCAAAAGGTAAAATTGGCCAGTGAAACCAAACACCGCACCAAAAAAATAATAAAAAAAAAAGGGGGTCAGGAGAAACACATGCACACACACAAGTCCTTGAACTTCCACAAAGAGATATCATGTTACATTTTGCAGTGTTTCCTAGGAAACCAGTTTAGTGTAAAACGAACTCTTTGTCTCCTGCTCTTTGCAAAATTGTTTGAACCACCATATCTCATAAAAGGCTGCTTCACAGGCAGTTTAAGCAGCATTAAAAAAAGCTCAATCTGCAGTTTGCTGCACCAACAGAGGCAATACCTTTATCAGCAGACTGAATACTTCAGTTTGTTGAGAACTGATAAGATTATGTCATCATTTCTAAGTCAGAGAAATAAAATCTTGGTTCTTCCCATACATACACATAATGTAGAGTGTCTTTCTCTACACAGCAAGTCAGCATTAAAAACAAATTAGAAGTTGTTTCAGGAAGCTGTTGCCAATGCCTTTACTCTAGCATGTTGTGCTTCATTTTTTCCCCTTTGACCACAGAAGATGCTGAAACAGGGTTTCTGTGAGCACGAGTCTCACTCGGTTTTCGCCACCATGTATCTGTGCCTGTGTGCCAATGTGTTGCCGTCCAATCGCCAAAATCCAGAAGGCAGCAGCAGCAGCGGACTTGTGCCCCAAACCACACATGCCCCGCATGGAGACCAGGCCAGGAACCTGCTGAGCCCTGTCCGTGCCCATTGCTCTCCCTCATGCCCACTATATGGGGTCTTCTCCTTCATCCTACGGAGGGTGCACATGGGGGCAGGTGGTGCCTGCACTGCTGCAGGCCTGCTGCCCTGTGCTTCCCCAGCACTCTGCTTAAAGAGCTGACCTAGCGAGTTTGGGTCCCTGTCATTTATAGTTGTTATAATTTCCTGTCAGAGCTGCTCTTTTCCTCCCCCCTTGTGATATTGCAGGGTTCAGCTCTATGGCTGATGTGCTCTGACTGCAGCCTGCTAGATTTGTCTTCGTCTTAATATATTATTTATGATGCTATTATTCCTTGCAGCGGACTGCCAGCCACATTCTGCCTACAGTTGCTGGCCTTCCAAATGCATCATGGCCAGCAAAGGAAAACACTGATCTAATTGAATTAACAGTGGTGCTGTTAGCCTTAATAGAGTTTGTCATGAAACACTAAGCAGATGTGACAATGATCTTGGTTAGTCATATTTTTATCCCTACTCCCAGACACGGTAACTGTTAGCTAGATCAGTGGGGAGGATAATTCTCCTTTGCTGATCAGTAATTGTGCTTACCTAGACATGTGGCAATCGCTTTGGACTGATGGTTGAAATAAGCCAAGGACTTGAATAGCAGAAAGTTTTATATTCTGATAATAAACTTGGCTAATTAAAACAAGATGCAGATGGTACTGCCACCTAGCAATTTTCACCTCACTTACTCTGACTCCAATTATAGCCTTTCCCTACTGACTTACACTGTTTAAATTACAAAGGCAGGGGACAGATGACTATTTACCTGTTTCTATTCATACAAAGAAGTCTAACACATCATCGTTTTCCTGCACAAGGCATGTGATGATGGTCTTAGTGCTTATTCCAAAAAGAGAAGTACCTCCTTTCTTAAAAAGCAAAAAAAAGTAGTAAAAAGACCACTCAGAGACTCATTAGCAGGCACACTGCAGGAAATGTATGAATATTACACACACAGTGTGTTCCTCTAACACTTGTTGGTTCGAGCAGGTGCCATACTTCTGGGAAATTAACTTTAATTGGATAAATAGAAAACTGGTCTTAACTAAGCCAGTACAACCCACTGTCTTAGCTTATTATTTTCTTTAGACACTCTGAAAAGCCTGGTGCTGCTCCCTTGGGTGGTTTTTGCTTCTTCACGGAGTAAACTGCTTTCACAAGGGAGAGGTTGGACAAACAGCTGGCAAGAATGGGTTAAGCTTGCTTGATCCTGCTGCAATGTGAAGCAGACAAGACCCCACTTTGGGTCCTCTACAGTGCTCTAAATAAGATCTATAAGCAGGCTGTGGAGAGCAGTCCAGCCCCAGGAGAGCAATCATACCCTGGCTGGTTTTGTGTTGGAGGAATGATCTGGAGTCACATCCCAAAAATGACTCAAACCACTGGCTGAGCCACTATGTTGTTCCCAATATCGGTGCATCACTGCTGTGGTACCAACTCCTGTTATGCAAAATCATCTGTCTTTCTGTACGTAAACAGCTCTGAACAGCCCATGCTTTTCTTGTGTTTCTGCCTGCAACTTTTCATCTGAGAATCTTCCAGATGCAAAATATTCTCTGTTGTCAAAGCTGCAATGGGGCAGGACTTAACAAGGTTGTGTTTGAAATTACACTCCTGTGTAGTTTGAAAAGGTGTCTCTACTGGAGGGAGAGAAGAGAGGAGGGCAGTGGAATGTGATTTTTTTTTTTTTTTACCTATGGCTTTGAGTAAATCAGCTAGGTTACATTTCTGTAAAAAAAAAATTGTTGAAATTAATGCTGATTGGAAAGGAACTTCTATACATCCTCAGTGACATGCTAAATGAGGCTAACATGAGTACCATTACTATGATGAATAAGTTAACATTAACTCAGTCAAACTGCTCAGATCATCAACCCTGCTTCTCATGTGTATCTTCTTTGTTCAGGCCAAACCCACTGATTTCCATGGAGTGGCACCAGTGCTTCCTTCAGGGGATGGATCTCACCATACAGATAGCTTAGAGGTCTTCTCCCCTGTCAAAAGCCACCCTACTCGATCATCTGAACTGAAATGCTGAGGGCACTGCCTCTCTTGGGTGAGCTGTGGGTGCTCAGTGGAGCAACCTGTCCTTGCCAGCATCCTGCTGCTTCGCATGCCCATGTCCCACCAGGGCAATGGGATCTGACACACCCTGTGTCCTTTAGTTGGTCCTATCTGCACAGCCATATGGTGAGACAGAGCTCTCCTGGTGACTATGTGCATGGGCCCTGGGGAAACACTGAGAAGGAAAATTGCTTTAAGGTTTAACACCCCCATTTGGGAAGAAGTCTGTGGCACACAGGCAGAACAGTTGCAGAGCCTATAGGGCTCTTGCATTAGGGCATCCCCTTCCCTCACTCCCTCCCTCGTGCCCATGCTTTAACATGACTTTCCTCTCACTGGCAACAGCAGGATGAGCCTTGTTAGAGAGTCAGCTGGTGCTGCTGCCAGAGGCGATCCTGGTGCCTCTCCCCAGGCCAAGCCTGATCCATGGGAATGACTAAGGCCATCTGGCAGCACAGCACACAGCTGAGGGGCACCTTCAGCAAGACCAGGGGTTATTTAACTTAGAAAAACAAACAAGAAGGAGCAATGAAGCAGCAGCCTGCAGTTATTTATAGAGGAATACTAATATTAATGTTAATATAGAGGTATCTCTACCTTTGCGTAGCTTCCCTAGATGCAGCTTGTATGAAAGGTTTCAGAACAAGCTGGACAGTGTATCTTCACAGGGGACCAGCTGTAGACTGAAAATGACACGCTCTGCCAAGTTTCTAGCAGGTAACACAAAGCTGTGTGACAAAACAAAACTACTAAGTCCAGTTACTAAAGCAGATGAGTGCTCAGCTTCAGGGGAGAGGCTGTGAGTATGTTGTCCGCACTTACACAAAATCCATGCGGAGGATGTTGGTACGTTTTAATCACTGTCAGGATGAGGGACATTGTATATGCTTTCGTTATTTATCTGTTTACTACCATTTTCTTGCAGAATTAAAGTCTCAGGCAACATCCTCTAGATCAGGCCTATAAAGCACAATAGATTTATGCCTGCTAAAAGAAAACACAGGCTCCCCCATTATTAATGTGCAAAACCTGGAAATGAAGTCATATCTGTATGATGATCTATTTTGGTGGACCACGTGTGCTTAAATCCCATCCTTGATCTCTTAAACTATCAAGTCTGCCATAAATATTTGATGATGAACAAGCTCATAAAAAGAAAATGTAGAATATGAATAGAGGGAGAGCAAATGTGTGATTCAATTTTTAATTACCATCGCCTTATTCTAAAGTCAAGTTCATCTTCAAGAGACAGAAAACAACAAATTTATTTCTCTAACCTGGCCTAAATGATCAACATTGAATTTATTTATTTATTTATTTTTGAAGGAAAAAGATGAATCCTCACAGGAACCAAAGAATTGGGACACAAGAAATAAAGTAGAACAGTCTGGTTTTATTACCATATGTAATCAAGAGCTTTTATTTCCCATTATCTTCTCATTTCTTTCTTTATCTTTCTTGTTTTCTCTCTCTCTCTTTTCTTTTCTTTTTTTTTTCCTTTTTCTTTTTTTTCTTTTCTTTTTTTTTAATTTTTTTTTACAACATACATTAAGTTGTGAATCAGATGTTAGGGGGATGTGGAAATGTAGGGAAACTGGTGACATCACGATACTCTACAACTTTACAACAAATGAGAGTCTGAATTTGTTGCATCTACCAGTGTATAGCAAGGGTGGAAAGCAAAGGCACACATAGGTTTATGAACCCCTCAAAACAAGGGGTGGAAGGGAACCGGTGACGGGGAAGGACAAGCAGAGAAGACCCGCTGAGTACCAAATGAGAATTTCAAGGTCAAGCTGGTAGCGGACAAGATGTATATTACAAAGGCAGGCTGCTGTACAAGCTGCTGCTGTGATTATTCACTTCTGCATTTTGACAGGACGCTTTGCTGAGTCATAGCCATGGGGCCTGTGCATTTGGTACTCAGGGGGTTTGGAGCTTGGTGAGAGAGTTGTGAGTGGGTTCTCTTCAAAAATGACCTTGCTACCTACAGTTTTCAAAGTTTTGTTGTTGTTGTTGTTGTTGTTTGTTTGTTTGTTTGTTTTTATTAAAACAACACCATTGCTTTGGATACAGATCTATCTACTCCAGTCTGCATAGTTCACTAAGGGTGAACAAAATTATTTCATAAAAGAAGCCATGATGAAATGAAAGAACATGCAAGCACCCTTGTTACACACTTTGGTCTAGACCATCCAGACTTTATATATACCATCTATAAGCTAATGGACTTAAAATCTGTCTTTTCAGTCATTCAGAAACAAAACCAAAACCCTGAAAAACAAATGGAAGTATAAAATTTTAAAAAACAAATTGAAACAGAAACAACCACCTTACTCAAACATACTGTTCAGTAGATATATATATATATATAAAAAGCTTAGAAGCGATCCCCATCGTTTGTCTACAGTATGTTGACACAGTTATTGTAACAGATTAAAAACACATCTACATTTTTGCATAAACTGAAAGACTGGAAAGGAACTTACACACCTGCGCGCACACACACACGCACACACCTGTGTGCGCGCACACTCCCACACTAGCTACATGCACAGTCACACAAAAGAAACAAAGAAAAAAAAATACATTTTTTTTCCCCAGAGGAGTATATGCAGCATCCTTCTGGAGCAGCAGGTAGCTGCAGCAGGAGCCTGCCTGCCTGTCCTAGCTCCGTGTGCCCTGCGTGCTGCGGGACGTGTGGCTGGGTGTGCTGCGGGGCTTGGCACCACTCGCTGGTGCCTGTCCCCAGCCAGGCAACACGCCAGCCCCAGGGGACAAGGTTGTTTGTGGCTTCTCTGCTGCCCAGGGAGAACGATCACTGTAGACGGGGCGCGGGAGGCAGGGAAGGGCGGCACGGTGCCTTTGGGGCAGCACAGCTGGAGGGTGGTTTTGGGAGAGGACTTGGCACAGCTGAAAGTGGGATTGACCCAGAGGGTTCGGCACTGGCCTGGTATCTTGAGGGACATGAGGTTGTGCCAACAGCCACTACATTCTTCTTCGAATGTCTTTGCTCTGATTCTTGAGAGGGCTTAGAGGAGGAAGGACCAATAAATATTTGCATTACTCCAAGGAGAAAAAGAAAAAGGTTTTACATACTACAGCTCACAATTATACACAACTGAGGGTGTAAGGCACAAATTTACATGTGGAAGAAAACAGGCTATTCACAGATATATTCCCACGAAAAACCCGTGTGATAAGACCATAATTTATGCATGGTAACAGCCGGCGTATTAACTAGTTCACACTGTTTGAGGATTTTGTTTGCCGTCTCACATGCAAGGTGAAATGAGATGGCACATCACAAGCTGGTGCCTTCACAGAAAGTATTAGCTACTGACAAAGCCATGTTGATAGCAATGGTGCACAAATGTGCGGCTTTTAAGAGTTTCTCTTGCAGTTGCGTTAGAAGTTATGAACTTGTGGTATTTGTTTGTTGCTGTCTTAGGTCAGAGGCCCAGCCGGCTAATTAGCTGAGAGACTTAAATAGATATCCCCGTTTTTTGTTTTGTTTTGTTTTGTTTTGTTTTTTTTTTCAGCTAATCAGACAGTCCAGGCACAAAGTTCAGAATTCCAGCTCCAACTTATTTAACTCAGTGGATTTATTGGAAAAATAAAAGAGTTTTAATTACTCCAGTTAATAGGTTTCACGTTAAATAGGTATAACTTTCAAGGTACTTCTCTGAAGAGCTGCTCACAGGATGATATGCAGAAGTCATTTCCTTAGGAAAAATGAAAGTTGAACAATAAATAAGAGGAGTTACTTTCGTTAACAGTCACATGTTATTCATTAAAAGAGAAGGGTAGCAGAAATCTATGACATAGTTTGCCCAGCATGGCATTTAACTGCTGTAACCAAATGGCTGTAACACTGGTGGGCATTTCACAGTACCTGCACTTAGTAAACTTCTGCCATTGTTAAGTCAGAGTTAGCTTTATCAATGCATTCTTTTTTATTTTTTTTTTTTATTTTTTTTTAATATTTTTTTTTCCTTTTGTTTTTGTAATTATGGGTTTTGCTTTTCAGAGCACTCTTTCCCAGTTCAGGAATGCACTGTGCAGTTGGGAGGGTGAAATGTCACGGTCATCTTTCACCTGTGTGCTTTTGGCTCAATGTTTGTGATGGAGAGTTAGTCTTTTGAACAAAGAACCAGAGGGCTGTGGGGGTGAGTCCTGCAGTCGCAAACCTTCGACCATGGGTCATATGGCTCGGGTTAAAAAAATATTCCACTTTTCCCAGAGAGCAGAATCAACACATCCTCAGCTTGCAACAACCATCTTCTCAGAGGAGCAGTTGCAGAACACTGGCTTTCAAGGGCAACCTCTGCTTAATTGCTGTTCTACCCCCCACCCCACTGTGATTATGTACATGCATCATTGGGCTTCATGGATGTGGAGAGTGGAGCAAAAGAAGGTTTGGGAGGTACGTCTGGCTTTAGCGAGGGCGTGCGTTTCAGCCCCGACCTCGTCAGAGAGTTGTACGCGGTGAGACTCGGCTGTCGAGATACAGTCACGGCCTGTGCCTGCGCGGCGTGGACCTGTATGGAGTCTACTCGCTGCGGAGCGGGCGGTGGGTTGTCACCCCTGCCGAAGCTCTGATTTCGGGAGAGGTGGGACGAGTTAGAGGAGTTGGTGTTGTTTCTTTTGAGAGTTGACGCCTGGTGACTTCTTGTGAGCGAGTTTGTTGGGTAGTTCCTCTTGTAGTCCACGCTGTAGGCAGAGGAATGCATTTCCAGCCGCTTGCTCAGGCCACTCTGGGACAGCGAGGTGCTTGGGGGCCCAAGGGAGGCTTCCCGCTGGGGCACCTTTGGCGGCATGCTGTCGAGACTCTCCACCAGGTTAACCCCGTGGCTGGGGCTTTTGCTGCTGAGGTGATCCTTGATGGTTTTGTACTCAAGGGTAGCATTCTGGTCCTCCACAGACATCTGAGCCCCATCGCTCATTTTTGGCTGGTCGACGTACTCATGCTGGTAGCCTTGCTGGGAAATGGGCAGGACCACAACGCTAGGGATGTGGCTAGGAGAAGCCCTGAGCGGCAGGTCAGTTGGGATCACGGGAGAGGCCATTGGAGGGATATCTTTTGTGCAGGCATTGATGAGGTTCTGGTTTCTTTCCCATTCCCTGCTGCCACGGCTCGGCTTCCTCTTCTGTTGCAGGGTTGGGGTAGACTCAGGGGTTGGCAGGGCAGCTAAGTCCAGGTGGTGCTGGTCGGCCTTGATTAGCATCTTGGCAGTGCTGCCTGGGGTCGCCAGCTTGCCATTGTGCATCAGGGGCGTGAGGATAGCTTCAGGCTTTGGCTCCTTGGACTGAGCATCTCCGAAGAGGCCGCTGAGCTTGGTAACGCTGCTCATGGAGCCGCGGCGGGAGTGGGTCAGCTCCTTCTCCTTCCTCTGCACAACAGCCACATCTCTGCGGCGGTGGTCGCAGATGCAGTACACTATGATTCCCGAAAAGACGGCCCCCATGACAAAAGCAAGAATTACTGCAATGGCCAGCAGGGTAACTGGCACCAGCTGATCGTGACCCTTCAGGTAACTCTCCCGAATCACTCCTGAAATAAACAGCATACAATAGTTAGGTAAACCAAGGATAGGGAAAAGCCACTTATCATTAACTACTTCATTCAAAGGTACTCCTTGGGAGGTTTGTTTGTGTACTTCAAGGTGATTTTTGATCAGCTTGCCCAAATTTAGAGGCATACTGTCCTTGCCAGCTACATCTTACATGCACAGCCTTGTGCTCTCAGTACAGCTTTCAGATCTGGAGCTGAACACTATGAAGTTCATGGAGGGAGAGAGAATTCACTTGCAGGGCAGTTAAAATCAGTTTGAAATCCATGCCCTGGGCAAATTCACACTGACTTTGAGAGGTCAGAGCTATTACTTTTCTTCGTCTGACATACTGCTCATTCCTCCCCTCCCTCTATCCCATCTCTCCTCAGCTAATGACATCTTATTTTTATTACTGTATATTGTTCAGACTGAAAATCCTGTAAAAGGAAGAGAGGAGAGAGAAGCTCTGCAAATATCAGAGAAGTGCATCCCATGTTGTTTAAGGCTTGTCATTCTGTTATCTTTGTCATGTGTTTTAAAAGTCACTGTCACATGCCTGAGCTTCAGGAGGATGCTTAAATAACCATGAAAGACAGAGCACAGTGTGGAAATGTACTGAGCCTTGCAGAGGATTGTCCTTGCTCTTCCAATTTTTAAAGCTCTCTCTTGTTCTGGACACATGAATAGGCTGACCTCTGCAGTGAAGCTTATCCTTTTTCAGCTGAAAGCTCTGACTTTGAGGGCCTCATTTGGTGGCTCTGTGCTGTGGTCTGAGATTAGTGTCAAATCTTACTTGGCCCTCCAAACACTCCCTGTCAGAGAGGGCATCTTTGGCAGAGTGTGTCTCCTCAGTCTGAAGTCCCTCACACAGCATTAATCAATACTCTGAATTTCTAAAGAAAGGAACTTTTTCCTGACATAGTTGGGCATCAAGCCAACAGCACTAATGAAACACAAGCACAGAGGCTCTATTTTTTTTTTTTTTCATTTCTGTTTTTGTTCTTAATGCTTAACAAGGCACAGCCACTGCCTGACAAGGAGCTGAAGGAACGTCTCTCCCACCTCTTTCTCCAGAGAGCATCCAAATGCCAGGGCATTAAAAGCTCCACATGCTCTAAGGAAATATAAGCCACATCCTTATTACAGGAGAGACAGCAAGACAGGAAGAAAAGTACCTCCAACGCTCTCCTGGGACCTTGTGAAGATACAAAACTTTCATGTCATAAATCACCTTCTCCTTTAGAATAATGTCTATTTGTGTATTTGGCAGACAAGGTACCTGTGGCCCAGAATTAGAACCAAATGCAAAATACTCCTCAGCAAACTGTGTTAAAAGAGTACTGAAAAGTTGCCATTATCTCACAGAAACCTTTGATAAGTGTTCTGGGTAGATACAGTATTGCTTCCACAGCATGTATTTTCTGTCCCCATTTAATTACAGTGTTTAGTTGGACAAGGGATATTTGCTTACAAGATAGGAACTTTAAAAGCAAAACAGCTCTTGAAATCATAAGCTTCTGCTGGTGACATCACAGCTGTTTGCCATGGAAATTACCATGCTGTGACAAACAGAGGGTTGTGATTTCATGAGGAGAATAAGGAGCAAGGGCACATGATCCCTTAGGAAACTTAAGAGTCTGCATTCATATAAATGTCTTCACAAGTAGGGGGAGGAAAGAAGACCTCAGGAAACAATGTCTAAGTAAAAACAATCTTCAAATCAAATGTTTCACAGAACCCTCTTTCAAAGCCCAGAAGCTTTTATTAGGTAGACTTTTCTACTCTTTGTCAAGAACACCTAACAGAAGGTGGTAGTGCCTAGCCTTTAAATTCACACACAAGACTGCTGTATGTAGATCAGAAGCATGATCTGGTGGCCACAGCATCACCAATAGGAACTCCACTTCACTGCAAAGGTGACAGTCTTCTATGAACCCTACACCTGCCAATATTTACTTGCTAGTACTGTCATAATTTTCAGACCAAATTTTTTCACACTTGTAAAACTGCCTGTGGTCATTAGCTGGAAAATCAAAAGTGGGAAGTCTTGAACGGGTGGAAAGGATGGTCATGGAAGTGTTAATGTCTATCAAGAAATGCATTGCTAGGCAAGATATTAAGGAAAACTTCAGCTTAAAATGCCTGATTTCAGGGACACCTTCCATTGAAAAACTTCTCAGAGAAATGCTCCTTTGAGTGCTGAAGTCTTGTGTTTTTTTTTTCACAAAAAAGACTCAAAATCCCAGCTCAATGCCTACCTAAGCATCTACAATCGTTAAGCCTGTCTGTGTCTGGAAGCAGAAGCCATGCATAACCCGAGAGGAAGGGACAGGACTTTTCACAGAATTACAGACTGGTTTGGGTTGGAACGGACCTTAAAGATCATCTAATTCCACCCCCCAACCCCCGCCATGGGCAGGGACGCCTCCCACTAGACCAGGTTGCTCAGACTAGACTTTTCCTAGTTTATGCATTTCTAGCACTTTAACTGTCATTTGCAGTTGTGGCACAGAGGCAGAAAACAGAAGCCTTGTCTTCAGCTTTCCCTGTCTGGTTCTGTAGAAGGACTTGAACCCAGGTGACACAAGGTATGAGAAGCTTTTCCCCACATGTGAGGAAAAAAGAAACTAACTAATCACTGGGACAGAGATTTCTCTCACATGTTATACCTCTTTCCAGTAAGGCGTTGCAGCAGATAAACCAGTTTGCTCTGGGGAAGCTTACTTGCTCTGCGTGGAGCCTGGTATAACAATGATAGATGGATGGGTGCTCCATGCCTGGCACTTCCTGATGGCTACGTGAGGCTGCTCTCCTCACTCAGCCTTCTGCTTCAGGCTATTCTATGACTGACAGCTGTAAAACAGAAACCTGCATCCCTGCATACAAAAGCAGCATGAAATCTTGCCATCGGTTTTACATTACCAATGGATATGGACTCATTACAACTCACGTTACAAAATTACCACACATTTCAAACTGAGTGACCATGTGTACTCAAGAAAAGAATAGCTGAAATGCTGCAGGTCGCACTGCAGGTGTTTTATGAGCAGAGATTTATGAGGGCCTTAGAACAGTTCTGATTTTAGATAGTTCCTCCTGAGCTCAAACCTTCCTGAAGTTTGTTAGGTTTCCTAGACTAGAGTGAAAAGATATTTAACTTTAGTGGCTTTGCCCTAGGCAGGTGGATCTTCTCTGGACACAATCTCAGGTCAATGAGGTAATTTAGTTTTTATGATGGATCACATCCAAGTGTCTTATGTAAGTAATCCCAACAATTTTAACCTAAATAAAATGATTAGGATTGGCAAGATTTGACCTGCATTAATGATTATGAAACAGATACAATTAAGTAATGAATAAGTATGAGGAATGTTCAGCATCCTGCTATCAAGACCACGGGGAGAGAAATCTAATATGAAATAGGCTACTGCAGTTGTCAATCAACATCTCAAGCCCCTAGCATCAGTAGCAACTGCCTTCACAGAATGGGATGAATAGGCAAGTGTGTGATCCCAGTGATGGGCCCAGAATGTGCCAGTCTGAAAGCAAACAGTGTTTGTGCCACTTTATATACTTCATTGTGTGTGGTTTTACACATCCTGTGGTTCTTAAAGAACTGTTCACAAGGCTCAGTTTGGCATCATTCATTAGCACACATTATTGAAAGGATTAAAATAAATGAAGAAAATAGTTGAAAAAACATAGGGTCTACATTTTTGTAAGTCAGACAAAATATTTCAACCACCAGCTTTGAGGAAATATCTGTTACTGAAAAGTCTGATAACTGTATGTTATCTGACATTCTTGACACTGTGTACTGGAAAATTGACTAAGCTGGCTGCATAAAATACTATGGGAACAGACTGTAAAATATGATAGATATAAATACTGTTATATTAGTTTCATCATATATTTAATAATAAAAAAATATCTGTACAAAATACTATTACCTTGCACTTTTAAAATATTCTCTCTAGCACTTTCTTGTTTGCAGTACATTCTTTCCAGATATGAAAATGCACTGTTTATTTCATTTATTAGTTTGGAAGTATTTATCCATACTCTTGTTTGTTTTCTGTAGCACCTGAAGACATATCATCGTAGATAGAAACCAGCTACTCTATTAACAGAATTACCTGTACTAACACTATATTTGGGAAAGTTCTGGTGGTAAAATAGCAGTAAAACTCAAACAGCTTCAAAGACATAGATGAGGTTAAATATTTGCAACCTCAAGGATCAGGCTTTACATGTAATGCCACAAACATGCTGCACTTATCTGTCTCCCTGAAGTCTTCCACTGAAGACAAACTCTGTTCCTTGTGAATCACAACTGGGCTTATGAGTGCAGAGCCTTCATATGCGTGATGTACTATTATTTCTGTCTTCTAAAAGGGCCAGGCCAGTGACCTGATATTCTCCACTTTCCATGGCTATTGTGATTCTTACAGACAACCTGATCCTTCCTGCTCCACTAGCTTTCTGTAATTTCACCCCATGTCCTTTTGTTTGTATCATCTAACATCAACATTAATTTTTCTGAGAATATACAGTATACTGTAATGTGTTGTATAATCTGGAACACAAAAAATCACCTCTTCTTGCTCATCTAATGAAAGAGAAGACCTGATATATAAGTCACTACTTCTTCCAGCAGAGCTTATAGATAAGATATGGCTGACTGGTTGGTTAAGAGGACACTAAGAAAAATGTTTCCGAACATCCAAAGTGTTCCAGTTCTGAAATGAGTTAGTGCTTGCATAAATCATATGACTAGAATATTGATCTAACTTGTTCCCCAAAAGGTAGCTGGGGAAAAAGCAAGGAGACATACATTTTATGACAATAATAGAAATAATTTTTCTAAAGTTCTGGAAAAAGTGAGAAACAAACTTTTTGAATGCCTCTTGGTGAAAATAAGAGAGAAAAGATCAGATGTGATGTAATGACCTAGATATATGGAACAGTAGATAGGAAGTAGGAAAGAGATGGGGCTTCTTCTCATCAGCTAACAAAAGTATTTAAGGGTTAAGGCTTCACCTGAACACCTGTTAAAAAGCAGTACAACAAGATGTGCACAGTGCTGAAAGTGTTACCACATGGAAACCCTGATGACACTATTCTCTGCATGTTCTGGTTGTTCTAATTCTAACAGAAAGAAAAAGAAAAAGAAAAACAAACAAACAAACCCACCAAATTCTGAGGGCAGAATCAGGATCATGTAAACAAAGGAACAGAGTTCAACATCCTAAAGAATATACGGCATGAATATAACAGAATAGGAATAATGAATGCCAGTATGGTAAGTTTGAATAAGGAGGACAAATAATGAAAGATACAGAGATTGAAGCATTTACAATTTTTCCTGCTTCACTTTTAAGCAAGAATCCACACTCTGGTCTCTGATCAGAAATGTAACAAATTCAGGCAATGTGGTGCTGACCAGAACAGAGAAAAGAGATACAAAAATTCAGATCATGTGTATGTTTTCAAATTGTGTAATGGAATTGGCCAAAGCAGTCTCTAGACTCTGTGCAGGTTCTTGGATGATGCTGAAGGAACTATGAGTAGCAGGAGCTCTGGAAAAGGGCAACCATTTTACCTGTCTTTGGGATGGGCCAAAAGGAGAACCTAGCAGACGACAGACCTGACAGTCCAATTTTTAGAATGGGAATGACAGTAGAACGAATGATTGAACTACCAATGTTATAATCATTCTAAGGATAATACAGTCATTATATACATATAAACTGAAGCAAATTTGCCAAGAATAAATTATATTAAACTAGCTAAACTTCCTTCCTTGACAGGATAAATGATTTACTTTTTATGGAGAAACATTAAGTATGATACATTTTGACTCATTTTGTCACAAGCAAATAAAAGTGATCTAACACCTGCTGAAAAGCCGCACTTGAGAAGTATTGATCAATGATCTGTTTGGAAAGAGACCTGAAGTAGATTGTCCTCCACAGGGTTCCCTATTTAGACAATGGGAAGTCCAAGGAACCCTTGTTAAGCTGTGGTAAATGGTTTTCTTTCTGTGGAAGGAGGTGCAAACTTTCATAAGTATGTAATCTATGTTATGAAATTAAATGGTGGAAGTACGACAAAATAAAGAACCAAAACAGTTCCTTAGGTAAAGGTGGACTGGGTAGTAGTATAAATGCAGTGGGTCCACAAGGATTCTTACTACTCTTGGAGCACTAGCTTCCTTGTATCTGTTTTGAATGAATGTGTCTGTCTCAGGAGAAGAGCAATTCAGAGGCATCTGCAGAAAGGAGACTGCAAGTCCAGAGGTCTAGCAAAAGAGCTGTATCCCTTTAGCATGTGCAGCACAAACAGAAGTCTTTTCTGATGAAGGCTGATTTTCTTTCTTTCATCTGTGATCAGGGATAGAGATGGCAAAACCTCAAGATGAGTCCCACAATCACTTTTCCTCTAAATCTGTTTCTGTCTGTGCTTCACAAACGGAAATTCCAGCTAATAACACCCACAACTGCTTGATGAACAAAAACAAACAATCCTACTTCCTAGTTTGACTAGCTTAATGTGAGGCTGCTTTAGTGATACAAGGGGCCGGATGCGGTCTGCTTTTATGACCAAGCTAAAGTCAGTGGGAATAACAGGAGCAGGGCAGAGAGCAATATCTGGTCCCGTAACTACAAGTTCCTGTGTGTGAATAACCTCATTACCTGTCATCAAAAATAATGCGTTTCTGTTTGAGTACTACAGCTAGCTGTGGTGCGGATACAAAGACACCTCTGTTCCAGATATGATTTATGGCCCTGAGAGGTGCATGCTGGACAATGAGGTGACCACATGCCATGTGCATCAAGAACACTCTGTGAGCATCACTGCAGGGAGCTTTTGTTGTCTAGTTTTCCAATATTGCCTGTGACAGATGGTAAAGTAATAACCCAAAATGGTGGCACACATGAAACTGAAAAACAGAGGTGGGAAATGAAGAATGATGTTTTGGCAGGGAAGTGGGGGAATAACTACCAAGGAATAAGGTAATATTTAAGCCTAGACCACACATTAACAGCAGTCAGGGAGTGGGTGTCTTTGTTGTCTTAAACTTTACCTCTCTAAATGGAAATCAACCCACTTCCATCTCCAACACCTACAAAATCACTTGAGACTTTCCACAGAGCAAGTCATTGTTCCACAAAGGCACAATGGTTTCGTTATTGTTGTTATTTAAGGAGAAAACCTGGCAGTTAATTTCTTTCTTCTGTGCAGGCTTTTCTGTCTGATGTATGTCTCCCTCTGCTTAGACTTGCAAGAATGCTGGTATAGGCTCATTATGAATGGAGGTTTTTACAGGCTTCAGAACATCTTTTTTAAATGCCACTGAAAAGGTTTTCAACATGTGTCTCCAGGTGTTAGAACTGTGTTTACAGGCAGTCTCATGCTGCTAAAAGACTATTTCAGCCTGGAAAATCTCTGCAGGTATTAACAAGCTTTCTTCTTCCTTTTTTTTTTTTTTTAACCAGACATAGGAATTAAAAAAAAAAAAAAAAAAAAAAAAAAAAAGTCTGGACAGCAAAATTAAAGTGACAGCAGGTTCAGGAATGACCAGAGTTTACCATGCATTTCTGAGATCTCATCTTATTGTTTTTCTTGGAGAAATAATTTCAAAGTTTCAGAATAAACCAACCACATTATAATCCAAATGATTTGATGTTAGCCACTGTATTGGAACTGCTTTGTTGACAAAGGTAAGTAACCTCTTACTTAAAGGTAAGTACAGCCCTCCCCCTGTAAAGCTGTATTGTTGATTTGTAAAGGTCTGTAACCATAAGTTTTGAAGTTTTGCATGACTGCTGAAAAGAGCAATCCATCTCCTTATGACTCCAATGCCTCCTCATGGCTCTTAAAGCCAGTAGCCAAAGCTAGCTCAGATATTTAGCAAACAAAAAGAGGATGCATGTGCTTGAAGAGAAGAATGAGTTTAGTAAAGAAAAAGCCTTCAGTTGCAAGAGGCACAAGGATCCTCAGAGGTACAAAGAGAAAATGTACATCAGAACTTTGAAAAGAAAATTGACACATAACATGTCTGAACTAACATGTAACAAGCCTGAGAAGGATCTAAGCAATCAGATCAGACACAGAGTCCTCTGTCAAGGTGTTTTGGCCCATAGTCAGACCAATTTCAGAAGTAATACCTCCAGGACAGGTTCATCTATTGACCCTTAAGGGTGGTTTTACTTCTTTCAAGTGGTCCAAATTCTGTTACTTCTCCCATCTGATGAATATCTCGACACAACTCTCCATAGAAAAACGATGGTTGCAACTTCCTAGAAGAGGTGAGATCAACACATAGATCTGCTCTTAATGGGAAGATGCTGAATATTAATTCCTGCATTTCTTATGATATGTAAGTTATGCAAGAAAGGTTAAAGAAATGACTCCACCAAGTCCTTATGAGGTAACATGTGAGTCTTGAAGTACCATTTTCAAACAAGTTTTCAATTATCTGTTTTTATGAGCCTGCAATCCAATTTCTCTGCATGTCACAGCAGCCATACAAAACCTATACGATTGACATATATGTGAATTTTGACAAATTAGAAGGGAGCAGGCCTTTTCTGAAAGGGATTAATATAGATGGAAATTACAAACTCTGAACTAGCAAATTAATGCCCAGATATCTTCCACCCCCACTGAAATGAAGGGCTGCCAGACTGGAAAATGACCAGAGCAGCAAGCGCTTAGAATATTTTAAGTTGCATTACTTATATGCAGTAACTCTGTTAATAAGCCAATTTATTAAGTTGTCAGGTATGAGAGGAGCTTTGAGGTACACAGCCTCCTGGATCTACAATGCAATGAGATTCACCACAGTCCAGAAAGCCAGTCCAATTTTATTTGCTGCAGTGGCTTTGCTGAAGGCCAACTCTTGCACTAGAAAGCACTTGAGAACCTTTCTCCCACTGGCAGACAACATGGAGTGACTGATCACTTTGAACTTTCCTGATTTCAGTATTTTCCTTCACCTCTCACCCTTTCCCAGTCAGCAACAATTTTTTTTTTTTTTTTTTTTGATGCCAGTGTGATGGGGAATAAGCAGAAATAGAAGGCCCCTTAAAACAGTAAACTAGGCATTTGCAATAGTTGAGACAAGATGTATAAAACCCAAATGTCAAGGAAAATTAATTCTTTTGTAGCCTGTCTCAGTAGAGGCAAGCTTTATACTGTTTTGCATCTTAAAAACACAAATTTCCTTTAAAGTCTGCTGTATTTCCTCTAATGACGTAAAAGAAGCTCAGTGCACATTCTGGGACCTTTCTACTATGCCTGGGATGAGCTTAAACATACCCAGCTGCTCTTTATTAGTTTACTTCAGGGGATCTTTCACAGCTGGGTTAAACCAGATTTACATATGTTTGGCTGAATATGCATGATTCCAGGGCTCCAGAGAAGTTGTCATAGCCTGCAAAGTGAATCTCTCATCTTCACAGTTCCCATTTCACTGCATGGAGCTCTTCTGACAGTGCAGAACAAATGGCTTTTTTTTTTTTTTTTTTTTTTTTTTTTTTTTTTTTTTCTGGTGTGGGCATTATGTATTCTAGGCAACCCAGTGCCTTTCTGGAAGCAGTTTTTATGTACAGTGTCAAGGAAAGAGAAGCTGTCACTGAGAAATTCTGTGGCTTTCCTTTTCCTTTCTTACAGCCTGTTTTGAACTATGGCCTTTCTGCACAACAGGGAGAAGTGAAGTTTTCTGAATGTCAACAAGAGCAGCTTTGCTTAGCAGGCTGAAACTCAAAGTAGCCTTACTGAAGAATTGGGGTTAAATTTCAAACACTTTATACGACCTAGAAACAAAAATTGTTTCCTCATCAAGTCTGATCTTCTTTAAATACACAGAAAATGGAAATGATGGTTTTAAGCAGATGACTAAACACATTGCAGCTGAACTAACATAGGAGCCATCTATTAAACATCCAAGACATTTAAATAAGACTGTGCCCTATATATTCTATTCCTTGAGGTCTTTGGAAATGATTATTGAAGTTGAACAGCTAGGTGACCAAGCCATCTATGTTTACTGATGCATACTGACTGTACTTCCTAGAGATAGTCCTCCTGTCCACAGCTGGGTTGCTGGTTAGGAGCATAGCTGGACCCCATGTTAGGCCTCCTCTTCTAAAGAGTGAATATGAAACCTCTTCCATCACTCATATGCCTAAAAAGTGTATTTTCTGACAGAAAGCAACACTGTGGATTAATTCTTCATTTTCTCTACACTCATGCAGGTATTTTCTTCAAGACCCGGACTTATGAATTAAAACATGCTCCCTGTCGTCGGTAAACGACCACTAGAAATATTTACAGGGTTGGGTCTGTAGACCAAAAATATTATAAAAAATTATATATGGCGGGTGTTTGGTATATGTTTTCCCTCTGTATTGTAATCCCATAGTCTCATCTGTCACTGAATACATTAGGCAACTGGGAAACTGGAGTGAGTTTGAAACACTGGCCACAACAGTAAGCAAGACAGATTTTACCTCTAGTTCTTTCTCTGTATCTCACTACTCTTCCAATATAAGTATTAGAAGCCTTGTTTCCTCTCAGTTATATTCGTTCAGATCTGCAATCCCTCCAGTAAAGCAAGCAGGGTTACTCCAGTTACATCCTGAGGCAAAAGACAGCATTTCCCTACTGGTCTTCTCATCCTGCTGCTGCTATCATCTCTCACTTCATTTTCTATCTCCAGTGCTGGCTTCTTTCATGTATTTTTCCTTTTGTCTATCCAATTTCTCTGCATTTTTTTTTTTACTTGACTTTTAAAACCTTATTTATTTATCTATTTATTTATCTATTTATTTATTTATTTATTTTTACCATCTCCCCATCTTGCAGAAACCGCATGCACATCTATGCTTTAAAGCTGTAACTTCACTGACGCTTCATATTTGTGAATTTTTTAACATGTTCACTAATTATGGTGGCCAATCTGCTAAAGTGACTTCTGTAACTTCATTTTAGGGTGCGTGGTATGACAAGTAGGTGTCTGACCTCACTCTCAGGTCGTTGCCCTGGGGCCAGCAGCAATCTTGCCAAACCAGCTTCCTCTACAACACACTCACAGCCCATCCAGGCGACCTCTGGCCACCCAGCCACAGGCCAGGCATATTTGCTTTGTGGAACATCATCATCAGTGTGTCTGCATTACAACAACTTCCTCAACGCTCCACTTGCTTCTGCTACTGTTTCAAATCCTTTTTTTTTTTTTTTTAAATTTTATGGATTTACAGTAGCATTTGTTCATTTTCTGCTCTTGATCTTTTTTAGGTCAGTATTTCCCACTGCTGCAAGCAAACCAGGGGTGCTTGCACAACTAATTAATCAACATGAAGGTAAGTGCTAGAACAATGAACCGACTGGCTTTTCTCATTATCTGTAGGCCAGTTTTCAAGATATGTTTACTGATCTACAGATACACAAATTTCCATGTGAGAAGTTAGCATCTCTCTCTCTCTCTTTTTTTTTTTTTTTTCCCTGGCACTGGGACTATAACAAGTTTTATCACAATCTCTGTGATACATTTTCTCTTTCCTCCTTTCTAAACACAGTGTAGGTGAGTCCAAACCTTTCAGGGAAGCATATGTGATGTTATCGAGTTGTCTTGCCATGAGCAAGCACAGATAAACCGTATTGTCTTTTCAGGTCTGCATGCTGGGTGTCTGAAAGTACCTGCTGATAATACTAATTTGGTTCAGTGTGTGAGAACTGCACACCAAGCTACATAAATACCCCCAGGGATCACTGGGTATAGCAAATTACTTTGTCTTACTGGGTGAGTGCCTTGGGGCATTGCCTGTAGCCTGGTCATATTTAGACTAAAAGCATATAAAGTGCTGCAGGACTGTAAGACCTCTTTAAGATGCTGAATAGAGACTAGTGTTTTGCAGAGATAAAGCAGAATGTTATCTGAAAAAAAAAAAAAAAAAAAGAAAGAAAAAAAAAAAGAGCAGCACTCTTTATGTTCTTTATTATAAGCTGAGATTGCCCAAACCTCTGTCTGGGCAGGCTCTGTGGTGAATGCAAGAGGCTCAGTAGGGAATGCACACAGAGGAAGGGACAGAGGGCACCCCTGCTCTGTGCCCTTCTCTGAGAAGATCTGATGGGAGTCACTCAGCTGCGAACACATACGGAGAATGGTTGAACTGTTTGTTGGAAACTGTATGCTGATGGCAGAAATTAGATTTCTCCCGTGCTGACCACAGGCTCAAAGCAACTACCAACTGCCTTTTCTGCACCAAATGACAAGACCACTTCTGCTAGCTTCTTAAAACAATGACAACAAAAAATGCTATGCAGTTTTTACATAGCTTTATGACTTACACCTCGTTTACCCTCATCAGCTAGCTAGACTGAGTTTAACTTTATAAACAGAGGTAGACAGGTGCCTTGCTCTTTTTTTTTCCATAGCTTCTTGTGAAACAAATCCATTGTATTTACCAACATGAATGACTGTTCTAGATTTTTTTTTTTTTTTTTTTTCAGGATTACAACTATGTTTGCAAACAGGAACTCAGTAAAGTTTTCTGAATTTTCCAATTGAAAACAATTGGAAAATATATTCTTCTCAAAAGACTTGGAGTTATCTTGCTGAAGGCTTTGGTGTACTGCCATTCAGGAGGTGTTTCTATGCAGTCTTCCATTTAGTGTCTGAGTTGGTATTGTTTGTTTTAGCAATTGCAGATCTTTTGGGCTCGCTCTCTCTCTCTCTTTCTCTCTCTCTCAAAAAAAAAAGAAAAAAAAAAAAAAAAAAGCTGTTTCTTTCTGTAAGAACATGATACTGAATAACAGTAGCCTTGTAAGGCTTTAAAAATGAGTCTGGTCCTCCTCCCCTTTCCCTTCTCTCTCCCCCCCTTCCCTTTTATTTTTTTTTAACAGCTGCTCTATTATTTTCTATCACAATTGTGGGTAAGATGGGATGGAGCATGAACAAGATGGAATATTATTGACTGCATGCAGCTGGTGTTATTTTTCAATTAAAAAAATTAAAATCCTTGTTGGGCATATGAAAGAACTGCCTCATTTATGCCCAGTTCTGACAATGTTATGAAGATGCACCTTCATCTGAGATTTTATTTCACAGAAAATGGAAATCTTTGGTTGTTGCTGGAAGGACTACAGTTTAATATCTGGGGCTACACATTTTGGTAGGCATGGAAGGCTGGGACTGGTCTGGAGGCTATCCACTGGGACTCACTCTTTCAGAGCATTACAGGTATTCTTCTTGGTCAACATGAAGTTGATGATAAATGTGCTGCTGGCCATTTCCAAATGTTTGCTGTATTGTACAGCTGTGCCAGAGATGCCCCTTAATGCTCCCTGAGCAACTTCTCTATAAACTGCCCTAAGCTCTTCCAATATCAATGCAGCTGTTAAAATTTACTTCAGCAGAGATTTTGACTTACTCTGATCTGCTGGGGCAGTGAGAGCTGTCAGGCTATCAGCTGGATAGCTAAAGTGCTTATCAATCATACCACCAATGCTCAGTGTACACGGAGTTGTCTGTGTATTTAGCTGCCAAATGGTGACAAGTCTCTTCTGGGTATGAACAGACCGAGGTTTTTCAATAGCTTAGAACTTGGCCAGTGGAGCTATTTTTTTCCAAACAGATATGTCAGGATGCACATTTTTGATATAATGGTAAATTTGCTCTATCCCCTTAAAAACTTCTCAATAAAATGCCTGTAAGACTATTTTTATTTTATTTTATTTTATTTTATTTTATTTTATTTTATTTTATTTTATTTTATTTTATTTATTATTTTTTTTTGGTAAGAAGAGAATAACAACATATTTTTTCTCTCTCCTCTTTCTTAGCTACTGGCACAAAAATCTTGGAACACATGATTAAAATCTAGAAAAAGTCATACAGATGGTAACTGGAGACCAGAGACTATGGTGTCTCGCTAAATTGCTAAGTAGCTCAAAGTAGCACTCATCTAAACACCTGGCTAAACTAAGGATATTCATAGAAAAGACTACTTTCCAAATGTGACAACATTTGTTATCCGTATTTAATGTTAAATATGATTAACATGGCAAAATCTAAATTACAACCTCTCCAGTCTTTTTTAATTAACAACATTCTGTAAACAGTACACACCAGCCCATTTTGATGTTAAAAAATATGCTTGCTTTTTGACAGTCTTAAAGAAAAATAAACAAAAAAGGAACACAGTCAGTCAGTATCCTATCCATGGAAAGAGATATAGATACTGTTCACTGAAAGGTTATCTATATGAGAAGAAATTATGTGGTGTTTTGTACAGTCATGTGATTACATGACAGTTCACAGTCCATACATTATATTGAAAGTGCTCTGAACCAGGACTGTCAATGCTTAGGTTGTTGAAAATTTACTACAGGACATCTTACCTATTAATTAATACAATTATTGAAACTATGCACATCCTATGTAAGAAAAATGAATTATTCAAATATCTTTAACAGCATATTGACATTTTAATTATACACTGGCACTGATTTAACACCAAAA
The DNA here is from genome assembly GCF_009819795.1 of Aythya fuligula. Taxonomy (NCBI): domain Eukaryota; kingdom Metazoa; phylum Chordata; class Aves; order Anseriformes; family Anatidae; genus Aythya; species Aythya fuligula. Next base: position 68,049,735 of record NC_045593.1, on the reverse strand, counting down.
GGCACTTTAAGTCTCTTCTGGCTGTAAGATTTTCTGCTGTTAAATCCCTTCACATTTTGAAACCGTTTCAGAAATGTCTTACTTAAAGGGCTAAGTTCTTTCCTGCCCATTCAGCATGTTTGCATTGCACAATGCCTCCCTGTACTCAACATATACATCCCCAGAATGAAACGTGGTGTTATTTAGCATCTTGAACACCAATTATTCCTCGCAGCTTACACAAAGAGTAGTGGCCCTGTAGGGCCAGCGTAGCCTACAGTGAATTCTCAGCCCCTGATAAATATGTCAGCACTACAAGGGTCAAACAAGAGCATGAGACAGCCTGTGTTTCTCCACCAGGCTGTCCTCACCGGGTGACTGTGGATGAACACAGCTGGGAATCTCGTCCATCACACAATAGCTCTAATGCCCTGAACTCTGAGCAGCTGCCTTGACAAATTAGACATGGCCTCTTTTATTGAAAAAGTAGATCAAGGTCCTGGGGCAATGACAGTTTTTCAGTTTTGGTAAGACATGCTTCTGCTGCTCATTGCAGCCTGTAAATGGATAACCTGACTTTAAATCTAGGCAGGTGGACAATTACAGGTCAAGGACACCTGCTGTTTTCCTGCAGCCACATTTAACATTTGATGAGCTCTATTTTAAACGTCACCCTTCCTTTATTTGGAGAATTCTGATGTATGGGGGCATATTTACAAAGGAAAGCTCCATTGTTGGTTTTCATAACCAGGACTTGCACATCAACACAACCTCTTTTATTATCATATTAACAAAAATGTGTTTTTTTTTTTTTTTTCCTTTCTTTCTTTTCTTTTATTTTTTTTTTTTTTTTTTTTTTTTTTTTAATACTAAATAAATGATATGTCACTTGACCCTTGGTTCAAAGCTGGCTACTCATATTTCCACTTTGGCTAGTTAAATCTGAAATCCATACTGCTAGTGAAGCATGGAAACATTTTGATTTCTGAAAAATGCAAGCTAGATCTAGTGATGAAGTATAGTTATTTCTTTAGGCATGGTTTGTGTGTTGGAATATACCCATTCCCTTACATTGATCATCCTTTACCATATGAAACACAGAGAAAAGTGTTCCTCTCCTTACACTTTCAAAAAGATCCTACAGAAAATCTGTGACTAAATGAGCTAGATTTTTTTCTAATGTAAGGTTCAAAATGAAGTCTAGCCACAGAGAAGACACACTAAACCACTGCCCTGTATTCCTATCACAATCCCCCCTTTTAAGCTAAAATGGGTTTAAGGATGCGGCACTGCCCATGGACTTGGTTTCTTGTCTTTTCTGCATGCTTACTGTCCTCACTGTCACTTTACTCTTGTTCTCATAGAAACTTAAAAACCATAAAGAAAGCAAGTTTGAAGAAAATCTGTTGCCAGGAATGTTCCTTCCAGCATTCTTCTTTTGTCAATTTCACATACAACTCCTATTTATTTATTAACTCCTAGTTTTCTCCTCCCAGTGTTTGAACTCAGGGATGCAATCTGGGATGATTAGCTGTCACCAGCTCTGGGAACAGATCTTGTACATACAAGACAGAACAGAGGAAGGATCAGTGTCACTCCTCTGGATGGACAGGTCTGGTGTGCTCCCTTAATCTTGACTGCACAGTGTTCTTGTCTGTGTCACAGAGTACCTGCAGCTCCAGCAGGGTGAGGTTATCAACCTCCTGGCATGTTTGCAAGTTATTAGCCTGGTCTTATGATATAGATATCTGGCTAATAGAAGCTCTTCTGAGAAATTTGGTCTCATTTAACTGTTATCAATGGTCTTCTGGCATTGATTTGGTACAGAGCTAAAATGGCATCCTACAGAAGGTGTTTGGTATGCTGTGATTAGTCTCTGAGACTATCAGTTTCTGGACAAGTTGCTTTTTAGAGGTATTCTAAACCAATATGTTTGTTTGTTTGTTTGTTTTATTTTGTTTTTAAATATTTTAATATTCCACCTAAGCAACTAGTATATGTGACAAACATAAATAAGGTGTCCTCACAAAACAGGGATGTTTACAGGTGCTAATTTACCTAAGAACATTTAACAAATAAAATCTATAGGGCTCGGTTTAGCATGCACTCATCCAACCAGTCTCTGTTTAAATTCTAATGGGAAAAGTAATTAGGTTTTAATCTAGATGTGAATCTATAAAAACTTAAATGGGCTAGATCCATTTAAGTCTTGTATACATGAAATCCCTTTGTGAAGCATTATAGCTCCAAGTAATCAAACCTCTCACTTCAAGTCTCAGCTAAATGCTTCCAAACCATAGACAGTCAGGACAAATTCACGACTCCCTTTCTTACACCACTCTTTTACTGGACTGTGGGTAGAAGATTTAAATGTACAGAAAGTGAAGGATCAGGTCTGATTCTGTCTTCATTGCTTCCTCAGCACTCAAAAGTGTTAGTGAATGGCAAAGTACTTGCAATCTGTTTTATGTTTGTGTGGACAGTGGTTTGAGACAGGGAAAAGAATAGCAATGTTTGTAATAGCTTCCTCCAGGCCCATATGCTCTGAATTTACAGTGCTTCCTGAGCCACATCTAGTCAATGCTGACTATGATGCAGACTCTCCTCTGATTAGCCTAACACTTTTTTAGGAAGCAGTCAATTCCTTCCGACTTTGCCAGAACTATGATACAGATCAAATACAGGGAATTTGCTTCACCTTGAAAATCCAAACCCTTCCCTTCAGACCTGCAAACACTGACTCCAAAGACAGCCATGACAAATTCTGTGCCACTTTAAATCCTCTTCTGAATTATTACCAAATGCCAGTAAGATAATAATGACTTCTCCCTGCTTCCTCTGATAAAACATGTTTTGAATCTTTTAGAGCCTTGCACATATCAGAATACAACGTTCTGTGTAAAAACAAACTGCAAATGTACTTCCTGGTGAAAACTCAGCCTTCCCATGATTAAGACTAGCTGCTTAATTTATGCCAAAAGAGTCCGAAGCTTTGCTTTGCCACAGATTTCTTCATGTCTACGTGGAAAGTATCTTGTTAAATCAGCACTTTGTGTTCTTTGTTATAACTATACCTGAAATTTCATAAAATTCTTTCTCCCTGGAGCAGAATCTGCTGTAACATTTGCAGACTCTCCAGAGACAAGCATTGTCAGCACTTAGCAAGTCTTTTAAGTAGTGATAATCACAGTAAAAATTAGTAACACTGCCGCTTGTGTACAATAAGAAACATCTTATGGAGTCAGATTTTGAAATTAACAGCCCTTGGGCTCCCCAGTAACAGAGACCTCTCCAAATTGTTCACTACTGCTAATGACACCTAGGTCTGTACCACCCAAAGGGCTGCAGTTGTTAACAGTTATATGTAAAATAATAGACTCTAAAGCATGACAAATCCACAGGAGCATTCTTGACATCTAAATACACCAGCAGGTCTTAACCATATAAACTGTGTGCAGCACGTCCCACTTCCAGACAGTTTCTTTGAAATTGGCATGTGGCTATTGACAAAAGTTTTGTTAAGAAAGGGAGACACCACTTCATAATCGTCACTTAATGAGTGTTGAGACAAGTAAGATTACAAACATTAAGCCTGTTCAGAGTAACACTACACTTTAAGCAGTCAATGCCCAGCTAAACCATGTCCACCTGAATGCATCAGAAAAGAAGCTGTGGAAAGAAATCATAAGCCAAATCTCTACAACCAGTTTATCAGCACTGTGATTGAAAGGTAAGCTCCATACATTTAGGGAGTGAATAATAAAACTAAGCAGTTGGCTACATTGTGTTAACAAACCCAGGACTAGAAAAACATGAGGCATTTCTAGAAGGAGGCAGAAGGGACAGGAGACAGCAGAGAAGGGCCAGGAGGGTAATAAGGGAGCAAGGCCAGATCCTCCTGAAGAAAATTACTTTGTTTTCTTCATGAAGGTCTCTCCGCTAGCAGTAAGTACTATATTATCTACTTTCCCTTCGTTAGTAGAACAACTACAGAGACACAGCACTAGGTCACTACTGGGGTGTACAGGGTAAAGCCTTGGAGTGCTCCACATGAGGAGCTTCACGACTGCTGAGGGCAGGAGGGAGGCTCAGTACAATGGCAGCAGAACGGGAGGTTAGACTGCAAGGTTAGGAAAACTCTTTTGACAAAGGTGAGAAACACACAATTAAATTAAGACTAAAACACAGCAAGAAAGGAAACAAAACATAAACATACTCTAGAACATGTTTTTTTGTTTGGTTGTTTTTTTTTTTTTTTTTTTTTTTTGGTTGTTGGAGGAGATGGAGAAGAGGAAAGAGGGTGCAGTTTGCCCAATCAGAGCTGATTTTTTGTTTGCAATGCAGAGGGGCAGATTCCTTAATGGCCAAAATGAAAATGCCAGTGGGATGGCAACGCATAATTCCCACTCTATGGGTTGCTCTACACATTTTCATCTTGGCAAGAAATGTGAGGTAGCTCAGAAACAACAATCCCAGAGTATATTTAGCTACTAAAGCTGTGGCACACAAATGTCACATTCCCATGAGTCAACCCTTTTAAAGAACCCCCTCTTCACGCCCCCACAGATATTCCCCAAGATGCCTGCACTGAATTAAAAGTGAAGCATATGGATGGATGTGACATCATCAAAGCACCCGTGTTACAGAAAAAAAAAAAAAAAAAAAAAAAAAAGCAGCAAGTGGATTCTGTACAATTAGTACAATCAGAAGGAAGTCATTTGTGAGTACAGGAAAAGAAAGAAAACACTGTCCAAAGGACTAGACACAACCAATGAAGAACATCACAAAGCACCTTGCAAAACAAAGAGAAAATGTTAAAAAAAAGAAGAAGAAAGAAAAAAAAAAAAGAACAAAAAAAAACATTTTTTTTTCACTGTGAATGTGCAAAAATGAAAGAAAGCACAGCAAAAGTGAAAACAAAACCTTGATGAAAGGATAGTAAGCTTAACATTTTCTGATTTAATTTTGTGCAAGAACTCTTTCCTTTGCCCTTTAAAAACAACAAATCAATAGCAATTTTGGAGCCAACCGGCTTTGATTGGGCAAGGCAAGGAGAACAACACACAAGTAGATGGTAATGGTAAACAACCATGCGGTCACCTCTGCCGCCATTGTTTTGATTGTGTGTAGACTGCTTCCAGCTTTGTCAATATTCATAATTAGGCAACAAAGAATGCATGATATTTAAATGACCCTGTCAAGTGCTAATAAGGATCTTTGGTAACTATCACTCCCTGAGCAGGGAACTATTGAATGTAAGCCACCTCATCAGTCAGTGAATTGAAGTGAAAATTATTCAAATCCAAAAGCTATACGTTTATTAATATTTTCACTGCATGCTCCTCTGAAAGCTGTGGCTGGCATACAAGATGCTTTTAAGAGCTAGTTTTCCATCTACTAAACACTGCTTTGCAAAAGATTTGTAAAGTACAGATCCACACATAACAAATACTGTCATTAAAATGCATACACATCTCTGCATTCCTCTGGGTACCTAAAGGGCCAGATCTTCCACTATTGGTGATTTCTGACCTAGCATCCCTGACTGATACCAGCAGAAGAGCTGGGTTCAAGGATCTTTTCCTTCCTTCCTCATCAAGTCTGCTTAATGACATCCCCTCTTCTCAGGGAGGAGGAGAAAAACACTACTTACTTTCAAAAGAGGGAACACAATTTTCTAGGAAATGTTGTCTCAGCTCAAGAAGTTTGAATACCAGGTGTTACCAAGAGGCCAGACAGAAAAAGAAAAAAATATATATATTTTTTTAAGCTGTCAGCATTGTCATTGATTTATTTCTCTGATAAAAAGGAGTGATAGGTAGATCACATGCCATCTTTAAAAGAGCATGCAGGTTTATCTGCTTTCTCTCCTCTACATACCTGACACCCAGAAATAACATTTTTAAAATTGCCATTCTGCAGCTGAAGAGCAAGGTCTGAGGAACAGAGTTCAGATTCAAGAAATGAGGATGATTTCTCAAACTAAGCTTAAGCAGGGATTTGGAATCTGACCTTTTGTCTTCAACGCCCCCAAAGACTTACCCCTTACATTATGGTTTTGAATTGGAGTAATGCAGCTGCCTGAAATTCTACTGCAGAGACTCTGTAGCCCACAGGTCTGTGTGGTACAGGGAAGCTCTGTACTTATGTCACAGGTAAGTCTGACCAGGTTCAGAAATTCAGTTTTTCCTTTAGATTTGCAGTTAGCCTCCTATCCTCATCATGTCTACATGATCAAGCTCAGAAAAAAAATATAATTTGGGAACAGTAGCCTCTTCTAAAATCCACCTGAAGGAAAAAGAATACATGGAAGTTTTTACAGGAAAAACTGTTGGTAGGTGGGAGACAAGTCACATCTTCTGCCTGGGGGATTTCAGCTATTCCTATTCTATTTGCTGCTATCAAGCCTAAAAGCCAAGGCTACTAGATTAATTGTCTCCTTGGCATCTCAAGAAATTTTACTGTTTCTTCTCCCCAATTTGACCAGCTTGTCAGCCAGAAAGCTGCTTCAGACTTTGTCTCGGGTGGGCCAGCCAGGTGATGCACACTGCCCTTGTGAACAGGAGCTGTGAAGGCTCTTTGAGAAGAGTTCAATGAGAAATCTCTGAGATATCCCAAGACTGTGGGAGACATCATGTGTCTGGAGCTGCTGTGAATGCCAGGCACCGAGTTTACAGTCCAGACCATTGCCAGCTGCTCGTGAAGATCTGCTGAAAACTGTATTGCAATGTTAACATGCTCATTAGCCCCTGCTGAAAATCTCCACAGTGAGTGCAGAGAATTCAAGACTCAGTGGGTCAGGCAGAGGGGAAGGAATATGATTTAGTAACCTACTAGTTTGGGCAGACAATTCAAAGCAGTAGGTCTGGCATGCTAGTAGCTTCTCCAGGAACAGCTGATGCTTTTGTCTAATGAGTTTTTCATGTAAAATGCATGAACAACAGAGACTGGAATCCACATTTCAATTAATATTTTAAATGTTTTTTATAAAGTATTCATAGTAGAAAGGCCTGAAGCTCATGTGTGTTCCTGCCCCTGGTGAGTGCCCTAACCACTCAGCAAGTGAGTTTTGCTTATACCCATCCTCCTTCTGGCCCGTTGAGTACTTAATTAGTCCATACAGAGTGAAACATCTTCAACAGGGAAGAGATTGAAAGAAGAGATCTAAGAACACCCTGGAGAAGAATAACAAGGACTTAAATCTCTCTAGGCAGAGGAGATATTTGAACCTAAGCCCCCTATTTACAAAGGAACCATTTTAACCTCATTCAGATACGGATTGAAAGCAGCAGGAAGAATGATGGAGGGCCATGGCAGAACTATGGGTCACTACCATCCTCGCTCAGGAGAAAAGCTACTCTGTCCCTAAGCAGGTTCAAATGGCAAGTTTAGGCAATTCTCTAATTCTCTGCATGCATAGCAAAGCAGGACTAGAGGCCAAATGGCAGGGCTGTCCCTTGTCTCAGGCACAAGCATGCTTCAGCACAGGGCTGAACAGGGTGAAACACCACCTAAATCAAAGCACCTTTTGGCTCTTTAAAAATGCAGCAGAGAAACTCTCCCCACCAGCAACCACCTAAGGATCTTTTGAAATACACTAATGATCTCTGCAGCCCTCATTCTCAAAGGCATTTGATGCTCAGGTCCAGTGGCTAGGACCAGCATCTGTGTAACTCCACCAGTTAAAGTAGAGCCAACCTCGGAGCTTCAGTATTTCTTCCTGACAGCGAGAGACAGAAATAATGTGAAATTAGCTGAGACCTGCTGTGCTGCCCCGGGAATTCAGACAAAAAGGCAATATAAAAGTGCACTCTTAAGAAAAATGGAAAGCCACGAATCTGCCTTTGTCAGACAACGGGGAAGATCAAGTTTAAAGAGAGCTAAATCCCCACTGTTTCCCTCCTTCCCATGCACATGTACAATACACACGGCAAAGGCATACATTTCTATTTGTTTTGTGTGGTTTCCTCAGGCAGTGAATTATCTAGGACTGAGTCTGAGATTGGCTGTTTAGTTTCAGGCTTTACGATAAGCTTTTAATTATAGCACAGGAGTTTTATTACATGTTGCTCTGAGCCAGCTGGAAGCAGTTACACTTCAGTCCTCCCCCCCCCTCCCTCCTCACCACAGGAAGTCATTTCCAAGGCCTTACCCTTCTTGTCTTGATGATTATGGGATGAAACTGCCACATATGGGTCTGTATTTTCGGATGAACCAAGCGGATCCTTCCAATCCAGCATGCGTCCCCTAGCATCATAACCCTGTCGAGCCCGAGAGTTGGAAGAGGTGGTGCTTGGAACTAGTGAACTGGAGTGTCCTGTTTACATTATAAATACAGGTAGGGAAGACAAGTCTCATTAGTCACTTACCATGCCACCTCATGCTCAGGAGCACAACCTTTGCTTTCCTCCATGGGTGAACCTCGTAGGCTGAGCATGGCTTTGAAGGCCTTGCAAAGTGTTGCTCGAAGGAAACACAGAATTTGGACTTTCCAAACTGTCCAGTGGGATGGTGTTAATGGCTGCATGTGTGTGCGGTTGACTGCAGCTCAGATTGCAATTGTGTGTTTTTGCCCAGCAGTGTTAAATGCATGTGGAGCAGCATGAGGACTCTTCATCTTAGTCAAATGTCCTTCAGCTGTATTCTGCACATGAGCCTGATACCGAAGCATCAGTCCACACTGTCTGGCACTGGCTTAGGAAGAAAAGCAATTTCAACAGCAATTTAAGCAATAAAATGGAACAACTTCTAGCACCACCAGAACTGGAGTGGAATGCCAGAATAGCTACAACACGATGATGTTTGTTGCCCTCTGCCTCGTGTCCCTGAGGGAATGAGAGGCTGCCCAGAACCTGTGCACTGGGAATGGAAAAAACACTGGGTTTGTGCCTACTTGCACCATTTCCACCAGTCTTGTCTGAGCAGTGGTCTACAATGGCTCTGAGGTAAGGACTGCTAGCAAAGAGCCACACATCATTTCTGCTCAAATTAACAGTGAAGTGAAGGCCTTATTACATGAGTCTGGCCAAGAAATTGTAACTGTCTTCAAAGCACACTTGGTTGGTAGACCTCTCAGGACAGAGATGTGGCATTGCTTGCTTGCTTCAGGCCCCTTTGAACACTGGAAGGCCCGTTTTGAAGGAGGAAAGTTTAGGATGTGATCTGCTTTGCATTTGTCACACAGGGTAGACCTCTTGACTGGAAGAGAGGATTACAGGCCGGCTCCCCTGAGTTTCACAGCTACTCTAGACATTGTCACTGCCATCCTGAACATGACTGAGGAACTCCTTGCTGGTTGAACACACCCTAACAGCACACTCACAGGACATGACCTACCAGAAACATTGTACAATTTTAACAGTGGTTTGGCTTTGGCATAAATGTATTTGTAGATATGTATGTCCTTTGCAGCTCAACCCCAGGAAGTAGGTCAACACCCAAAATGCAGTACTCTTGGAGTCTATGGTTTCTGAATGATGGCCCCAACCTGGACTTCTCAGTGGCTCAGCTGCTCCATGACTCCTGGGAAAGTGGGCACTGAAACTCCAACCACACCACATTCTGACCTTAAAATCACTCATATTTCTGAAAGTTCCTTTTCACCACTTGCACCAATGCTTTGGCCATTCTGGTCCCTGCTCTCAGAAGCAACATCAGTCCCTTCAGTGCATGGAGAGTTGATGAACTTCAGCTTCCCAACTACCCTCTAGACATCAGAAATCTGAATGCTTTTCGATACAGACAAGTGCTTCATTTTATCCAGCCCTTTTAGCAGCTTCATCAGATTGAAATATTGATGAAATCAGCAAAAATGCTGCAGCTTCTGTTAAGATGCTGCTATGATTTAAAGAAATTCTGCTGAATATTAATGATCTTGGAGGGGAAGAAAATGCCCATGCTCCTCTGCATATGTTTGAGGAGCACTTTTGATTTAGTGTGCAGGTTTGTATGCAGCAGTACTTTGGACTGTGTTTTGCACAGGATATGGAGAGAACTAACTTCTATAACCAGCGCTCTTTGTAGGGCAAGCTGGTGAGATTCAGCATTCTCACCATGCAGAATTCTCACCCTTCAGGTACTACACGTAATCATTAATACAATTAATTGAGCACTGGACCTCAGGCTGAGGGCTTATGCTGATGAGGGCACTGTATTATTTTTTCTCTCTCCTGGTAGGAAGGGTGGTCTCCTCTAGCCACCTTTCTTTAACATGGCAAACTAGAGGGTGTATTTTGTTTAAGATGGCGCTTTTAATGTTGCTCAAATAGGAAAGAGAAGCCAAATATTATTCTCTACTAGAAGGTTTCCGTAAGCAACAGCATGGCTGGAAGCACTGGTAACACACAGTTAGATGGATGATGGGCTTCAATCCAGACTTGCTGCCTGTTCCACAGCAGTTCTACAGGGCTGCCTGTTTCCAAAAGGATGGGTAGAGGCCCAGTGGCTGAAAATACGTGCCCTTTTGAAGCAAGAATACACTGGAGCATGAAAGCTTTCACTTCTATACCATTTTACGCTTGTCAATTCCTTTGCTCATTCTCAAGAAATAAGAGGAACAATGGGACATAGAATAGGCCAGAGAATAGGCCAAAGTTATGAGATTTCCATGTCTTCTTTTCCCTAAGGACTAAACCACAGTGCCAGAATTCATGGGGTTTCAGTCTCCAAGTTAATACCCCATTCAATGGCCACAATAATGTGTACAACATTTGGTCAGCCTACAAATAGTGCTGCACTCAACATAAGAAAGCAATTAGTCAAAGCTTGATAAGGAGGTGGAAGAGAAGGAAATCTTGCAAAGCAGTAATTATATTTTATACGTGCCTTACATATGCATTTATATGTCCATATCTCTGTCCAGACACTTTTACTTTTGGTGTGCTTAAAGGGACAATTTTAAGGAAAAGGCAAAAGTACGGCTGAAGAAAAATGTTTCTTAATACAGTAATCTAGAGGAAAGATATGCCTAAGGGACGCATTTTCTAAAAAAAAAAAAAAATAATTAAAAAAATTCCTCAACCATATGCTGCAAATACATGGAGAAGTTCTTGGAAATTGAAAGCTTAGGCTTTGTGAAGATAGTAATGTATACCAGATGGCAGTTAGGTAGAGGAAGGTTTCACACAATCATGAGAAATCAGTCTATTTGCTCTGTTACTAATGTGCTAGTCTAGTACACACTGAGAAACAGTCCTCCACATGTAATCAACATAAACTTTCTTCCATTTTGTGGAAGCAGGGCAGGAGCAGATTAACCTTAATAACCTACCCTGCTTGTGTTGGAGCTGTATTCTGCAAACAGTTGCTACTGGGCAGTGGCTGCCACACCAGACACCATAAGCATTATCACTGTGTCTTGTAAGTGGCTGAACAGTCAGTCCCGCTGGGTGAATTTCACCTCCGAGCTGAGTGACACCAGAAATGTATGAGCTAGTTATTTCTTTCATAAACAGAGAAAAGGCTGAAGTGGCAGGCAACCCATTCCTGTCCCTTTCACATGCAGCCATTATTAAACCTTTACAATGTGCTGTATGGTTTGCAACATGTAGTGGGCTTTTTTTTCCCCCATCACACCATTTTTACCACTCTGACTGTGTAAATAGGCTTTTCTGCAATTTAAAGAGGCTTTAACATATCTGAGGTGTAGCCAGTACATCTATGTTAGTATTGACTAGCTTTTCATACACCTAAACATCTAAAAACTAAAGATCTGCCTTTGTTTTAAAACAATGCACCTGAAAAGCTGCAGATATAGTGCTTTTCAAACTTCTTTGTTTAAAGCAAACATGAAAATTTCAAAATAGACAGGCTTTTAAAAAATCTGTTTTAGGGTGCTTCCATTATTTGCAAAAACTTTTCATTTGGAGTGCTGTAATCAAGTAATAGGACCTCAGTAAAAGCACTTAGTGTCTACGGGCATGGATAATGATTCAGAAGGGCTGCACTTCTGTAACTACAGCTTGTTCTGAAGTGCACTTGTAAAATATAAGGAGATTTTTTCAGCTTTAAAACAAAGACAGGGATTCAATACGTATTTGATAGTTGCTCTAATATGCACAAGTCATTAGGATCTCAGAGGTTAAGATGTCCACACACTATCCTATTAACAGCTATAGCAACCTAATTAGACAATTAGAGGGAAAGGCTAAATCAATACTACAGAGGGAGAAAGGAATATGGCTAGGGGGTGAGATAAGGGCCCAATTCACTAAGAATTGATGTTTCCAAAGGTAATTGAAGCTGCTTACAATTTTGTGGAAGAATCTAAGCTCATCTCTTTGTTTAAATATGTCTCTCACATCATTCATCTCTGACCTTCTGCAACACAACTTCAGCCTCCTATTCTCTCTCCCCTTGGGTGTCAAAAATGATGTACTTGAATAGTCACCTGTGTGGACTTTGCACTTTTGTTACTTGTTTACAACTGATCATGTAAGACTGCCCCAGAAAAGGGAGCCCATCTGCCAATTTCAGAAGGAGGCTGATGTAAGGAATACACAGATTAAGGGCTCAGTTTTCCTTTCATGTACACTGCTACAGAGTGGCAGTAAGTCTACCAGAGATCTGATTTATAGTGGTGTAAATCAGTCAAAAGGGGTAATCTAGCTATAAGTCTTTTGCATCTGAGCATTTGGCATCCTGAACATTCATTTGATTGGCATCCTGGTATGTTCCAGTGTTCTGAGGTTTAATCTATTATGAATTATCATTTAGTTACATATGTAATTGTATTCAATAACACTAAAATAAACTATTTATAAAATTTTATTTGCTCAAGAAAAAAAAAAAGAGCAGACATAACATTTAGCAAACATGAGCTGTTTACTGAGACTGTTTTACTGTCTAGTGCTGGAAGTTCCTACAGTCTTCTTGGGGAAGATCAAGAGAGGTGACTAGCACTTTTCCCTTTGTATTTTGCCCTGGTAGGTGGAAAGAGACTAACTACAGTAACATCATCAAGGTTATTTCAACTGAACCCATAAAGGAAGGGCTGTCTTGCTGAGTGACCATGTATCAGAATCTACATTAGAAATGTCAATGAAATCATCTGTGAAAGATTTTCTCTCACATTTGGCAGTAGGATCTTATTTTAAGAGCTGGGTTCATTCATGAAATCTATCACTGTGCTTGACATGCAAGTATACTCCCTATACCTATACTATACTGTACTCCTCTGGGACTACAGATTTTTTCATTTTGACACTCACTTAAACCATTTTTCTGCTTTCTTGGTCAGATTAAAATACCAGCTTTGGCTAAAGTCCCTCTTAATATGGTAGCTGATGGGATTCAGAACCACAGTCTACAGCTATAACTGTGCAGCCTCCAAACACACTTAGTAGTAGGAATCCAAAGACATTTCTGGCATGTTAGCAGTAGGCCCGGGGCTATTTTCTTTTTCTTTAGATTCAGCAGTATGGTCTTTATTATTATTACTTATCCTTTAATTACTGCTCTATGTTTTGGATGTATAGCAATTTTCAACAGAAAGAAACGACAAACTCTATATACAGATGAAACCATCAGTCTTCCATACATTATGAAGTCTCAACTTAGATTTTGTGTATTCCCCTCATTGTTTTTTATTATCAGACTTGCAAACAAATTTCACCTGCACATTTTCCATTTCCTGGTAATAACATGGGAAATTTTATTTAATTTATTTTTAAATGCTGATAAGTATTATTGTGTTACTTATATTCTGCTGTACTATCATGTGTTGCCATTGGTTCTGTTTGCATCTACATATTTTGCAGGCAGGAGACGAAGGGACCAATCTAATGTGCATCGTCACAACAGCAAACTAACCTATCTCTAGCTATATTCAGCCACACATATTATAATTTTCTCCAAGCTCTGATGAACTGTTTGTCTTGCACAGCCTGAATGAAAGCAATTTCACAAGCAAGTTCCCAGCCCTCCAAATTTCCAAATGGGAATTAGCCATTGCCTTCATTGGGAACATTATCACACATCCTCTTAGCTTGTGAGTACTTGTTTTTGTTCAGGATGTCTAGGAAGAGAAACTATTGCAATATAAGTCTAGGTTTGAATTTAAAGTGATTATTTATTCTGCAATAATTCCTCAAGAAGACACTTATTCTTCACTCCAAGTGACACTGTAATCCACTTCCAAACACAGAACAAAGTGGTGTAAAGTACTGCAAGTGCAGATTAACAGCTACCTAGTGGGAAACTGCTACTCCAGGCTAGCAAGAATGCTTCTTTCAACTTTGGTGTGCGAATCCCCCTTTTTATTTACAGACCAGGTACCATAGGGGTGTTATGATACTGCAAGCATGTACAACAAAAATTACTTACTCCAGAAGTGAGAGAAACCTTTGGGACTCAGGGCATAACCCCATCTCAACTGACACAGGTAATAGTTAATTTGCTTTATGAGAGATTTTCTATCACCCATGGACAGTTCTGCTCCTTTCCCTAAGTTATCAGTGACTAGCTGCTGTAGCAGTCATAACACCAGCCTGGACAACTCATGAGTGGGATGTAAGCTATTTTGTTTTTCCCAGGGAACAGATAAGATGCATCAGTGTTTCCAAGTGTTCCTTTGTCTGAGTGTTCAGATGAAGCGTGCTCTTAATCATGCCTGCTGGAGTGCCATTAAAATTGGCCATATCTGACTTTAATTCAATGGAGAGAGTTTTGAGGGAGGACTAGGAAAGAGGGATTGCAAATCAAGAAGCATGACTTAACCTTACTCATGATTAGTGAATCAGGCCCTCAAAACCAAGACAAAACAAATAAGAAAGCGTTAGCTGTTATTTGACTAGAGAAACTACTAGCTAATACAAAGATCCAGGAAGAATATTTAAAACACCCATAAACTGACCATACACTGTGTGGTAAGACATTTCATGATCAGGTGAAGCAGTTGAAATGTCTATGAACAAAATAAATTGGGAAGAAACATTAAATAAAACAATAAATATGAAAATACGTAAAAGTTTAGTAAAAAGTGATTCCTCCAAAATGGATTTTCTGTCAGTAAAAAGTGAAACTACGAACTTCCTTACCATTCAGGGCTACGAAGGAATCTGAAAGACAAATAACAGGGGAAAAATCATTATTTCTCTCTTTTTGTTTTGTTTTGTTTTTAGTAGTTTGCTGCTAGCAACCTTTTATACTTCAGCCGGTATCTATATGTATATGATTTTTATCCTAAGGATCCAGGCAAAATTAATATTCAGACATACCTTTAAACAATGTCTGACTCTAAAAGTGTTCATGACTAGCCCCATGCAAGGGACAAATGGGAAGGACAGTTTTCCCTTTGCCATGGCTTTCTTTGCAAGGTCACATCCTATTCCAGTACAAGGCAGAATGAGTGATAAAGCTATAATCATGAGCTGATGAGGACAAAACTCACATGATACAAGACCACATAAAGTAAAAAGGTCAGTTAGCTTAGCAGGGAGTGAAATCTACCCCTGTGCAGTGTCAAGGTTCAATGCATCTTTCGGGGCTGAAGAGGGACTTAGACGGGGTATTGGCTTTACTGCTCGCTGTACAGGAGCAGAACTCTCTCCATGAGCACAACTTGCTCTTTCTGAATCATCTCCTACACTTCTTTAATGTGTAACTGATGTCAGGTAGACTCCATACCTGTCTAACCTATTTGCCCAAGGAGAGCAGAACTATGTTGAAAAGGGCTGAAAAGGGCAAAGTTGTACCAGCTGGGAACTGACCCGGTTTTGGTGCTAGCCCATTTTACAGGGATCACAGAACGGACTGTGAGTACACCTCCTTCAAAAAACTTAAAGAGCCCTAAATGGACCAATTTTAGGGCACAGGGAGGTGTAGCTGAGACAAGGGCATGCAGAGACTGAAATCCTTGTACTCCCATAAGTACAGTGATCACAATAATAAATGACTCTTGAACAAGGATGTGCAAGGCACAAGAAAGTTCTAGGTTTCTCCATAGATTATGGACTGCACTGTATCCCAGAGCACACTCTTGCCCTCCGTTATTTTGTGCTATATTCCAAAAGTAATGACTCTCTCACTTCCTGAGCGCTTTTTTTTTTTTTAATTTATTTTTGTTTTGTTTTGTTTTGTTTTGTTTGTTTTTTTGTTCTTGTTTTGTTTTGTTTTGTTTTGGGTGTGTGTCTACAGGCATTAGTGCAAATTGCACCAAAAAGAATGTGATTCTTGATTTCATAAGGTTTGTAAATAATAGTTGGGGCTCAGAATTAAACCAATTTTGGCAAGAACATTTGGAACAACAGCTGTCTTGAACAAGCTACACAGCTGCTGGTGTTCCTGACAGCTCAGAAATCAACATCCAAGGTTTCTTTGCACATAGTGCAAGCTGGGCATTTTTAAGCATCTCAGTGCAAAATGTAAATGTTTAAAGACTGTGTTTAAGCTTCCAACTCATGCTGTCAGTACCTAAGGTTTACCATTAACATTTCTTAGACAGGATCAGTAGTACCTGATCCTTAGCATTGCTACTTTGTCCAGCCTGTTTGTAATATCAACTAAGGTTCACAAACACATAAGCTCCCACTTCTTGATTTTGATCCAAAGATGAAGACATGTTTCACTGTCTCCTTGTTATGCATGGGAGTGTAGTCCAAGTCACAGTCTATACAAGAAACCAAGCTCCTTCTGCACATCTAGATAAACAATCCAACCATCACGACTGATAAACACAATGAACACTCATCTCATTATTTCACTGCTATAATCAATATCCTGTAGAACCACGGTCTTTCCAGTACATAACTGATATGAAGACCAGTGTTTGTATAAATCACATCAATTGGGCTATTTAAATACATTTAAACAGCTGTGCCTCCTCTTCCTGTACCTTTAGCTGCAGTTGCCATCCCTGTTGTGCCTTACATTGCTACAAAAGAATGCTCGACAGGTAAGGGTGATTTGAGGCATTCAGAAAGACACTGTTACACATGGTAAATAGAGGGTAAAAGCTTTGCTTACTTTGGCAGTCACCCAGGCCATCTGTATTGCCATGTTCTATGTCCTGCTCAAATGCCAGCCTAAATAATAGAAAGAAACATAACAGTATGAGTAACGACAGTCACAAGCACCACCAGAAAGAAATTATTGCATCTGCAACTGAAATAAAGACACACCATGAAACCAGCCATTTCTTTGAAACTTCCCCATGAAGGCTAAAAAATTCCAAGATAGGCATTCAATTCTTTTGTCATTGCTACGTGAGTCTTTGACTTCTGATGACTCCTTGTGTTTTTCGTTTGTTTGTTTGTTTTGTTTTTTTCTTCTTTCAAAATCTACTGCATACCTCATTGTCAAGGGAGGCAAACATTCATATATTTTTAAACTATTCAATCAAAAAAAAAAAAAAAGACATTATCATGAGCAGTTACAATCCTACCTTGACTTGTCCATACAGTAGTCAAAGTGCACCAATGTTTTGAAATGGGAAGGAAGCTAAACTATCGGCTAGGTACTGTGCTGGGGGGAAAAACTTGCATTTTCAAAATTTTGTAGGTAGTGCACTGAACATGGTTGCAGGGCATAAGGTCCAGATCACAAAGTGAATTATGCTGAATTTAAGGGTCTGTACTGATTAATACTTAAAGGCTTTCCTAGCTGACATGCTCAATTCAAACTCCTAACCTGTGCCAGTGATTTTGGATAACTAGTGAAGCTGTTCTTCCAAGTTCCTGATACAGTAAGAGATGAGTGACAAGAGCCCTGGAAAACCTCCAATACAAGCTCCTGTCTGCATTAGACAGGATCCTTCTGTGGGGGCATCATTACCCATATAGACACTTAATTCCCAGCACTATGTCCTTAAAACTACTGCTCAACTGTCACCTACTCCAGGAGGGCACCTAACATCTCTGCCTCCTGTTGGTTAATTTAGAAGTCCACCAGACATCCGAACAATTGATCTGGATCTCCTCCCATGTGGTTTGTATTGGATAGAGAGCAACCTGCCATGCTCACCTCTGAACTGCACCACTGGAAGCTGCATTGCTCCTGTCTTGATGGATTTATTGATAAATAGTAGAGACATTTTTGAAAGTAAGGTACAAAACTCCCCATAACCTTGTCATGGCAAGTGCAAAAAACCTCAAGCACCTCTAGAAGGCTGAGAAAACCTCATATGCACACAGGTGAACTTCAATGGTATTTTACCAAATATCCAACAGAAACAGCCTCCATAAAGCATATAAGTATTTAGACATAGCTATAGTTTTCAAAGTGGACAAGACTATTTGAATTGAAATGGCAAATTAAGAACATGATAACTCATCCATTATATGCTGAAGACCTATACAGACACAGGGTTAAGCTGGGCTGGCTGTGGGGCTGCTGGGGTTATGTGATGTTTATGCTACACTTATACCATTATCTTGAAGTTTAGAGTGGGCAAGTGTGAGCTGTGTCAGATGTGTCCAAGAAATGACAGGTCTGAAGTAGATCTGCTTCCTGCAAGGCTTAAGTAACCATACTTAAACAAAACCTCACAGACTTTCATTATTATAAAATAATTAAATTCTACTGTTAAGCAAGGGGAGATCCAGCACTTCTCTGAATCTACTTTAAGCTCTTACTGTGCTCTGTGATTCCTCTTAGTAATGCACAGTAAATTAGAAGGACTGGTTTTGTTTTCAGTGGACAAATTGCTTCAGTAATTTAATTTGGATTCTATTGCCTCTTTAATCAGCTGTGATGGCTCCAGTGTGGGCTGGTCCAGACACAGCCATCCAGTTCCCTCTTTTCAACAACACGTGGGCCTTAGTACAGCTCTTTCATTTTATTCTTCCTCTTCTTTCAGCAGTCACCAATCAGCTGACAGTTCACACCAAAAAAAAAAATAATTGTGAGAAATTTCAGAGAATGCAAATAAGGTAGGAACAAACACTTCACGCATTTTTCTACCCTGAGAGCTCCACATTTCAAACAGCTCACTCCAAGTCTGTCCGGCGCCACTGCCAGCGCTTCAAGGCCCTTCCAGCAAGAGCCATTACTCACTTAGCGCCAAGGACCAGCTGTGTGCACACCCCGCTCTCCTTCACCCAGCCGCAGTAGGGGTCTCGGGATGCTATGCAGGCCCTTGAGAAAGAAGAGCAGAAGGAGGCATTCTTGAGTGCTCTCGCATTCCCCACGCCTGGAACATGGGCTTACAACAAGAGGGCAAGTGCCACCACAAAGCACATACTTTTTGCATTTGCCATGGCGCTCACACCGCCCCAGCGGAACCTTGATGACGCAAGTAGAGAAGGCAACATAAAGGGCGCTGCTGGGCTTGTCAAGCTGCATACCCACAATCCGCTTGTCTTCCACGCCATCATAACTGCACCTGATTCAAAAATGTGAGATAAAGTTACAAGTGAGTTCCCCTGGAAACCAAATGAAAACCTAATGATTCCTCAATCTCAAAAACAAAACAAACAAAAAAAACAACACAACAACAAAAAACATAAATAAAACCTGAAAAGGGGAGAACTGAACAAGCCAAGGAAGAAAAAGAACACACAATAGCCATTAAATGCAGTGACAGAAAGATATATAAGCAAGTATTAAAGCATGCATTAAAAATGCATGGGGCCAGAGAAGTAGAGAGATACTACACACCAGACAAGATTTCTGAGGGCCCTTCAGTTTTTCTGTTTATCCTTCTCCAGCACTCAAAGTAGCTGAAATTTCTGCATGCTTATGACCCACTTCAAAGCCCCCATAGGCATATTTGAGGAAGGCGAAAATGTGGGAAATTTCCCTTGGAGAGTAGCTTGCTGGTTAGTGAGTTATTTGGAGAGGAATCGGTTTTTTATAGGATTAGAAAATTAATCTTCCTTTGCAGAATTTTGCTTTTAATTATCCCTCAACTGCTGCATAGGATGATGGGCTATTTTCTAGATATGCTGAAAAAAATATTTTATTTCAATATAGAGACTGACAACCAGACATCCCCCCAAAACAATATAAAATGACTCAGAGAACTTGGCTTCTTCTAGCCTGCTTCCCTTTTCATGGGACAACTTGATCTCTGGAAAATCAGAAGTGTCAAAAGTCACCCATACATGAGTACAAAGAATCAGATACACACTTTTCAGGATTGTAAACGTTCATCTCCTCCAGGAAAAGGCTGTCATTTAGGAAACCACTGTTTCCCGTCCGTGCCAAGAACTTCAGGATGATTCCCTTCTCTGATCCCAAGAAAACCACAGTGTAGTTCTGATATGGCCCAGCAGCAGAGTCAACAGCAATTTTGGTCAGACGGTATCTAGAAAAACAATATCGCATTTTGCATCATGTGGATTAGATTGCCATTTATTTTATCATGTTTTCCACTTCAAGTAACTGTGTGATAGCCTTTGAGCAGCCATATAGCATATTTAAGCACTTCTAACTGAAAAACCCTGTAAGTCAATACAGACTGTACCAGTTTGGCTCCCCAAATGGTAGGGAATTTCCATGTGTTTGTGTGCTTATCCAGATGTCAAATAGTTAGCAGACATGTCTGCAACAGCAAACCTCACGCAGAAGGCTGAAGGGCTGTTAAGAGTCTGAGACAATTTAGGAATTATCCTTCCAAACAAAACCAAAGTACTAGCCTGACGATTTCTACAGACAGGGAAAGAAAATCAGCACAGTGATTTTTATTTATTTATTTATTTTAATTTCATGTTCAGTTACATTAAAAGCAGCAATACTGGTAACAGATCTACATTCAACTTTTTTTTTTTTTTTTTTGGCAGGAAAAGCTGTGCCTATACAACGCTGAGAAAATGCTGAGAAAGTAAACATTATTTTATCTGACTAAAAATAATCATATAACAACCACTAAGCAAGTTCAGTGTTAAGGCAGTATAAATTGTGGGATCACATCATTTATTAAAGATGAGTACTGGAGATTATTTGGTAATAGTTATCAGGTACTGTAGATCGAAGGAAAGCACTCTACGGAGCTTGCTGTTCTCATCTTTGGTTGGAGGTATGTAACTGGAATGAAGTAGAGCAATGTTGCTGGGCCTTAAACCACCTGGCCTTTATAAACCCCAGGGTTTTCAACATTTCCTCAGGAACGTAGTTTACCATGACCTCACGACAACTCTTTGCACCAGCTTTTCATACAGTGTTAAACACAGGGTCTCTGCTTTAACCTCAAGGCACACCAGCCCAGGCATTTTGGCTCCCAAGTGAGGCCCCAGATATAACATAACTGGAAGCTAAAGATGATCCATGTGGGAAGCAGCTTGTCCAGGACTAGACTAAGATCAGAGAACTGATCTTAGTCAGGGATCATCATGTGTCATCGTTTTTTGCTCCAAATAGAAAATCAGTGGCCATAAGTACCTGACAGAACATACACTTCATAAAACTAAGTTAAACCCTTCCAGTGCTAAACACTACTCATAATATGGCAAATAATATGGGAAATATGGCAAAAGTTAGTCACTTCATTCCAACCACAGCTGGAGGGCAGAAAAGTAGCATAGTGACCACAGCATGACACAGGAGAGTGGGGACATATTTTCAGAGGAAGGGTATGGTGTATTTGAGGCTTTTTGATTTATGAGTCTTTGTTCAAGTCTCTTCTTTATTATTTTTCTCTTGTTGTCATAGAAAGAATATAGATTATGTGATTACTTCTGCCTGCACACTTCTGTAAACAGTAAAACATACCAGTACATAATCACAACAGACATCTTCATATCCTGTGAACATATCCTGGTAGGGATGCTTGTATCCTGTATACATATCCCTAGGCTATCTGTTGATCCTTGCCCAAAGTTTTCTACAGAGCTGTCTCAAACACTGACCCATAAGCCAAGAGGCAGGTCAACATTCCCTGCACTTCATTTCCCCCAGGATCCGGTTTCAGCCCAGCATGGTTGGAAAGAAGTGAGGTTTTTTTCCTATCTTGGAAGCTGCTCAGGGAGTTCTACAGCATCTGCCATCTTTCCTAGCTGGAGTCATGCCCAGCACACCAGGGATGTTTATAGAATTTGAGAGCATTGTAAGCAAGATCATTAGCACAACCTGACAGCATGCTACAATGAGGAAGTGTCCATTTGGAGGCACTTACCTGACCATCGTTCTCAGGAACCAGGGTCGATTGACAATAGAAGGTACGGCCTCATCCATCAGTGGATGTGTTTTGATGAAATTCAGAGTATCGTCCGGGAACTCATTAGAGGTTACATATTTCTCTAATGATGTAGAGCCAGCACAGCAACCAGGTCTAAATAAAACAAGAAGGCAAATCCAGAACACTTATTTGATGTCTAAGTGCAAATCTCATTTCTGTAACAACTGTCATGATGTCTTCTGTTAAAATCTGAAGTGCATTGCAATGTCTTAAACGAAGGATTGAGAAGTCTCTTGGACTTGTTCAGCCCCTCAGGAAAGCCTGAAGCCTTCTATCCTCCACTCCAGACCAAAAGAACTTCCATGCTGCCATGTAAAAGAACAAATCCACTTCTTTAGCAGTAGTTCGATGTGCACAGCTTGTAGTTCGTCCACTCACATGGAACCTAATTACTGTATCTGTGTATTTGACTTAATCATGTTCACTGTCATAGACACTTTCTGATGTGTAACTTGACTAGCTGACTGTTCGTTCTTTCTTGGAATAAAAGAAATCATATGGAAGGAGTTTGTTTTCATGGTTCAAAGAGTGCTGATTTCAGTACTTTCTGGTAGAAGAAGGACTACTGAAGAAGACAACCCAGCTAGCATCCATGCAAGCATTGGTTTTACCCTTCTTTCAGGGAGAATTTAAGTGTTGTAGCACATAGAGGACTTTGACTGAAAAGTTAAATAATCATTCTTGGACAATTTAAATGCAAATCTACTCACTGTATTCCTAAAATCTCTCCTCCTCCTCTAAGGTAATTTAACTTTCATGCTTCAACAGGTAATCAGCAGCATCATTCTCTGCCTGTTATTAATAATTTGTGGATTACATTCTCCAACAAAAAATTCATTTGATCCCATTTCCTGGACCATTATGATTCTTCAGCCTTTGAGCCACTGTGAGATGAGAAGATAATCCACTCATAATCATTCTGCAGTGTCCAATCTTCATTTGATCTAAAGTAGGTAGAGCCACTAACATCAATGAAGTAATTCCACCTTGAACAAAGTGTAATTCTGGTTCTGTCATATCTGCCACTCTGATTTAGATAAATATTCAAAACTTAGGTAACCAAATGTTATGTAGGAAGCTAACACAGGACCAGAAGGGATTAACTGGGTCAATGAATATACTCCTGCACAGATGTGTAATAAACAGTATGTGCACAGATTGTGTGCTCTGCCTCTCTAGATCCAAAATATTCTGGTTATTTTTGTGACTACATACAGAATTACCAATAAAGGGAGAGAAGGAGAAATAAAGGGCATCACCGATCTCCTAAGTCCTTGACAAATGCATTGATCTATTGGGTGAAATTCTCTAGGGAGCAGCCTATGCTTTCTGGCACTTCAGTACCTAGAATTTCTGTACATCTAATCTGGAGGCCTATTTTTTCCTAAATCCTAATCACATAATTGGATTAATTCTGTTATAATCTCAAAACTGGCTTAATTGAATAAACATAAAACTGAGTAAACCCTCCTGTTCATCTCAACAAAAAAGGGAAGCAAGGCTCTTGAAAGGTTCCAGTAAGCCTCTGACAAATGTTAGGATCAATAGGAGCACTAATGTTTCTGCACCATACTGAGATATCCAAACAAAAATGACCTTATTTCAAAGGCATCTTTTGCCTCTTATGAATTTCAACATGAGTTGCTAGTAATGATTATTTCCATTAAGCGGATTGATGGCCAAATATTATATGAAACACTGTTTACTGGTTCAGCTATCATTATCTCCTACTGACTTAGAAGAAGGAACAATATCCTCTCCTCATTGTGACTGTTAGCATGCTATTGGATCATCTCATAAACTTACAAGGCAACTTTCTCTTCCCCCCTCCCACTGAAAAGAAATAAAATTTTTCTTTATGCTTTTCCCTTGTCCCTGCAAATATTCTTTATATGAATATTGTTTTCAAATAAATGATCTTGGAGCACTCTTGCAGCCTTTCTTCACCAAGGCAGCCTATCCAGTGAGTTGCTGAAACATTGCAAAAAGGAGAAGAAAATCCAGGGCCAGTGCAGATAGATGCCTCTCTAGGGCTCAGACTAAAAACAGACACAGAATTTATGAGATTTTCCAGGCATTACCAGGTTCTTCTCTTGACGGACAACCTCAGAGTAAACACAGCATTGGGACAGTATACTTGGTAAGTCTCTAAAACACAGTGGGCTAAATCTGGACTTGTGTAGAATCCTAGTAGCCACCACAGAGTTTTAGATTATTTATTTATTTATTTATTTTAAGTTATGAAAGATAACAAAGGTAATATAAAACATATATTAAAGTGGTAGAGGTTGTGCAAGATAAATTAATTTGCTCTATTGACATTTACTTCATATTCTTAGAGCGTGTAAATGGATTAACAAATGACTATCAACACCATTTTGCACAAAAGGGGTGCTTGTAGGTAGTACAAAGAAAGTGTAATAAGGGAACTACATGCAAACAGGAGGGAAGTGGAAGCAGGAAAAGCAACTCGGGAGAAATGACGTAAAACAAACCTCTATTTTGATAGAACGCTGCATGCCCTGCCTCCCCATCCTCTATTGCAAGTGAATTGTTTGTTAACCCCAGAAGAGCAATTCTCAGAACTAGTGTAGACTTTGCTACACGAAACATCCATTACTGAACCAATTTGCAACAGGTAACTCATAGCTCTATTAAAATGCCAGTTATTCTGACCAAATGGATATGATACTGGCCTGATTTATTTTACACAAATGTGATCTAAATGAAAAAAATCCCATTTTCATATCTTAGTTCTAAATACAACTTAACTCCTTTTTCATTACTACAATATATATCTTCATTTGGATCTGTACTTTAAAAAGCTATTCAAATTGTCAAAACTCTGCATGCAGCAGAACAATATCACTACACATGAAACATACCTGGGTTTGGGTACTCGTTCATCAGGAACTGGTGTCCATGTGGAATCTGGAGACTTTTGTTCTTTGAATCTCCCAGTAAATACATTGGCAATGTCAAGCATGTCATAGGCACAGACTGCAGAGCCAGGGATGCTGCAAAGTGACATTTCCCAGAAATTGTTACTCACTCTGCAGTTATGCATAAAATCTTGAGTGAAAAACATGCTGTATAGAAGTCTTCCTGTCACAGGCTACTCAATCCCGAACTTTGTAACCTCTGAGTATTGACAGGAAAAGCCAGCCCCGTGGAAAAAAATGAAACATACCAATCGGCAGACAGCTCCTGCCAGCACAACTTGTTTCAAAGCCTCTATAGAAAGAAGTAATTGCAATAATCTTGAAGAGGGGAAAGAATCTGGGAAACTGTACCACTGGTAATGCATGAGAAGAAATAGCCAGTCTCATTTAGAGCCCATTATTTGGAAATTTAAGTTCTTGTAAGTCACAACATTTTCTCAGTATGAATTTTCACAGTCCTTGTCATGCCTCAAAAACACACTGCAGACAGTTCAGAAGCTGGAGCTGATCAAACTGGAAACGTACTGCACTGTGCCACTGGCCTGGCATTTGCACATTATTACTCCATCCTCTTACAGCCTCATCTCTGGCAGGTTTTCCCAATGGAAAGAAGTTAACTATGCTCAGCAATTTGCTTAACTCAATTATTCAATGAGGTGTAAAGAGCTTGTAGAAGCAAATACAATCACATTTTTAGATGATAAAGTTGTAAATTTCAATTCTTTGATTATTTGCATGCAACTGCACAGTAGCACTGTCTAAACATAATTATAACCTTACCTACATGCTTTCTGAAAAGCCTAGGGTTTTCCCATGGTCAGTCACTTGGAAGCATGAATTATTCATTTACCCACCTTTTATTTTTTTACACATGAACTACTGTATTCATGTCTGACTTTCACTGCTTGATTTTATCAGATAAATAGCATGAACCCAGCTGGCTGAGGCTTTCAATCCTGCTTTTAGCTAGTAGGTTATTATACACCAAAGAGAAAACGTAGGAACTATAATACTGTTACAGAGAATAAAACTAAACTCATAAGGGTACAAAAATTGATAGGAAAATAATTGCTTGAATATTTAAAGGTTTTGAAATGCTTATTATTGAAGGAAACAACAAGTAGGGAGATGGTATTATTCTTACTTTCATCTCCACAGGACAGGTTTTTATATGGAAGGAAACTCACTTCAAAGCTTTATATTAACACGATACTGCACAGCAAGAGTTTTAAGGCAAGGCAGCCACATATATTTCAACGTCAGGGTTGGTCAGGGGTGTATTTAGATGCATGCAGGACCACATCCTAAGGCATTGCAAGTCACACTACAGATAGAAGGTTTTACACATTGTTGGATTAAGCACTAAAGAAAAACAACCCTAAAACCTTCAGGCTTACTCTACAGAACTAAACACACTGAGAACTGTCCTCATCATGTATCTCCACAGTGTAAGAGGGATCACTACAGTGAGAAGACTGCAAAAACTTTTTCCATTGAGGATGGCAATTAGCAGGTCCACAGTGTCATAAAACAATATGGATGGAGCACTGTGGGTCACAGACAGGCAATCTCTTACCTACTGACTACAACCCACCACCAGCTCCCACCCAGGGTGATCTCAGATTGGATTGAGGAATCTGTGCCAACTCACTCTAGGGGGATGCTCTTGTTCCAGAGATCAAAGAAATTTGAATTTAAAAACAAGTACTTAGATTCTAAAACACAGGGTTTCAAGTAAAAGTTTATCATGACATACCTCATGAAATACCAGCAGACTAGAACATCTCAATGTATAGATAATCTCAAGATACAGCCTATTTGCTTATGCCAATTCTCTATTTGGTTTTATTTAAACTGTTTACAAAAAAAAAAAAAAAAAAGAAAGAAAAAAAAAAAGAGAGAGATAATATAAAACTTCATTCCCTATTGTTGGCAATATTTTTTTCCACTGCAATCCCTACTGTTTTGATGTCAAAGTCAGTGATTAAACAGAAGAGGGCTAGTCTTACTCTCATTTGAAATCAGCTCTGTGCATGACCTCACTAAGGTCAGGCTTTGACAAGAGGTGGCAAGTGTACAGCAAAACCAGATGAATTTCAGCAATAAAATTCCCCTTTCAGCTCACGCATTACACCATGAAACAGCAATATATTTTTTAATTGGACTGTTAGTATTTTTTTTTTTTAACTTCTCCAGGAGAACTCAATAATTAGATAGTTACTATTCTAATAACTTCTGGAGAAACATGTTATAATGTGTAATGGCAATAAATTCTTAACAGATGAACTGATGCTTTTTGGAAACCACATGAGCAGTGAAAATACAGGTGTTTGAAGAATGGCTTGTGTTATTGGTACCTGCTTGTGTTATGGCTGTATTTCAGCAAGGTTAGGACTCCTGTGTGTAGGTTCTGCAGAACAAAGTCATGTTGATGTGGCCAGGAAAAGGAAGAGACTTTTGATTTAGCTCAGTTCCTCTTTTCCCCCTTGCTAACAGAAACCTCTGTTAAGAGCATCACAGGTTGCAGCTCCAGGGGTTAAAAAGCTGAAAGATTGGCTGACTCAGTATGAAGGGTTCAAGACACCCCTTTATGAGAATAAATAAGCAAAGTAGGACCTGACAGACTGTGAAGCTTTAGTCAGCTCCACTACTTCCTTCTCTTTGATCTAGAGACCTTCCTTGCAGAGAGCAGGAAGTATGAGAACATTGGCTCTCCCAGGACAAAATGTTGGTAGAGATGCATGAAATAGAGGAAAGGAGGATGTGAACAGGACAGACCTGGTCCTTTCTCTGGAAGAAAGGAAAACTGTATTTTCTCTTTGTAATAACCTGCAAGTTACACTCCGCAAAACTTCTTGGTGGCTGGTTTGAATTATTCTCATGTAACGAAAATGTCCAAGGAATGTGTCCAGATAGTAAATGTTTGAAAGCTGCTCTAAATTATCAAATATAAAATGCAGTAAGCAATGGCAGGGTACCTTAAAATGAAACACAAACTCTCAGTAAGTGCATGGTATGTAATAATTACATTGTACGAGCAATCACTTCTTGGACCTTTATGGAGTAAAAACAAACTGCAATAAAAAGCGAAACATAAAGGAAACAAAAGGTTATTGCGCCTATTACCTATTATATGGAGTGGAGAAGGTTGCTAAAACAACATCGCGGCCATTGAAATGGATAACATCTGTAACTGCCTGCAGTATATTAAAATAGAAGTGCGAATCGCCAGGAACTGAGCAGTTCAAACGAGCCTTGAGAAAGGAAGTCCACTGTTTTTCCAGCACTCTCTGAGATCCTCCCATGTCATTTTTGCAAACCTGAGCCACCCTTGGGAAAACTACCTGGAAAGAGTAGAGCAAAAAAAATGTAGAAAATGAAATGTTTGTTTGAACTTGAAGACTCGACAGGAATTTCACTTTTAAAACATTTGAAATAACACAGCAAGGTGCTTAATTTAATCCCATGTTTCCATAATCTGTGACAAATAAGAAACAGAAAAAAATCAGCTTTGGAACAGTGTGCTATAAAAGATAAGGCTGTGGCATTTAATATACAGTCATAAATCCTTCAGGAGATCTGTTCTCAACCCATATAAAACTCATTTCCATACAGACTGCTTAGCTTTCTATTTCCCCAAACAAAAGCACATTTTATATTCACAATCCCTGCAGCCCACGCTGCCTGCTCTGACTCTTGTATTTTCAGCACTTAAAAACTATGCAAATCTCGCTGGGCTTTTATTCCTGCCCTCCACCTTTGTGACCTTGGTCAGCTTTTCTGACTGCTTAGTCAGAACGCTATTGTGAAATTCACAAAAATGCAGAAAGTGTTTAATTATTCTTCTAAGAATGGCAGAGCACAAAATTTCTACTCTTGTTTACTCCAATTCAGATTTCTTAAAAAGAAATATCTCCTTGCTTTAGAAGCCATTTTTAACATCTTCCTAGTATGCTGAACTAACGACATTTGCCTTGTGCTTTTTATGATTAGGAAAAGAGATTCTGGCATATGTTGCCACCATCAGAAACCACCTCGTATCCTTTCAAGACAGTGCAATGTTTCACTCCAACCCACCTTTTGGCTTGAGCAATAAGAATCTTCTCAAAATGATGACCTTGTCATTATGATTTATGGTTCTCATTTCAAGGTCACTCCTAATAGCACTGGTCCAAGAATAGCATATGTTTTTCTCCTCCCGAATGTCACTAAGTCATCTGAGGCAATATTTTTGCCCTTACCTTTCCCATGCTGTTGTATTCCACTGCTATTTCCCGGAAGAAGAAGTAAATATAATTGCCGTAGTCCACTGCCTGGACAAAGTATGGTTCTAGAAAAAACAGAGAAGGCATCCTATCTGTGCTCCATGCACAGTACACAGCACACAAACACACTATAGGTGCAAAGGGAAGCCAAATTCCTTCACACTAAATGTCAACAATTAAATGCACATATGAGGCAAGCCTGCTCAGTTGTCAGAAGACGCAGCGGTACCACTGCAGAAGAACCACTGCTTGGGACACACAGCACAGCTGGAGGCCAGCCTGGGGAAAGTCCCTGCAAGGCAGTGAGGTGTTAGCCACTGCTGTGTCTGCCCTGCACGGTGAACAAGGAAATGTAGAGAGGCAATATGTAATGGCATGCCTGAGGGCTCCAAACAGGGCTCTTTATGGCCTGCAGGCTGTGTGTGGAGGGAATAACAATCCCCATAACTGTTTCTGCCCATACATGTCTGCAGCAACAAGCAAAGTGGGACAGCTAAAGTCGACACCTGGCAAAACATTTCTGCATGCAGCAAAAGCCTTCAAACTTCAGTTTTACTCACTATTAAAACCACTCCAAATGTTAACTATTCATAACGCCTACGTGAAGCAAAACAGCACTGCTCTTAACAATGAGGGCATTTAGAGCACACATTGCTTAATTCAATGGCAGCTGCACAGTACCTAGGAAGTAGAAAAGGAAGCCTTTGTGCAATATTCCCATAATTTTATTTTTCATTGATGAATCGTAATGCTTTAGGACAACTTCTCTGTCCTTCATGAAGCCCTCGCTGGTACCTAACACTCTTCCAAGGAATGGCTTGCTTCAAACAGAGCCTGAGTACATGAAATACATTGAGCCCTGCAAATGCCAGCCTTCACATCCAACAGCTGTAAATTGATTATTTCAGCTTGGAAAACTCTCTGGAATATATTCTGGCCTACTACGCTCACAGTTTTTGTCAAGACCAGTAACTTGGGGTTGGGAGAAGAGGAAAAGAGATAAATAGATCAGCATAAGTAAAGAGATGTAATTTAGTTCCTTCTTTTTCCAGAAAAAGTTACTGAAATGAAATGACAGAGAGGTCTGTTAGGAATCCAGGATTATCATCAGAGATGTGGCTTTCTTTTTTTTTTTTTTTCTTTTTTAAATTATTATTTATTTATTTATTTATTTATTTTCGTTTATCTACCTTTCAACCACTTGGAGTCATGTTTCACTGTCCGCAGAGTTGGGCTGTCTCCAAGGCTCCGGTATATGACTGCATCTATCGCAAGGAAGTCAGTCACTGTAGCAGAATACAACTTTCCCTCTGAGGAAGAAGGAAAGAAGAAACAAGGTGGGAAGTGATAGGAAAAATGTAATTACTTTTGCTCATGAATCAAATGAGAATCTCCTTCAGGAACACTGAAGTGAAAAAATCCAACACGGTAAATGGGACAGAACATCAATTTTTAAAAAGAGGGATGTTGTGGGAGAAGAAACCTTATGAAGTAGTTCTTCACCAGTTTAGCTAGGGCATACTAATCTACCCTATCCAATTTATCTGGAAATTTCTCTAGCTTAATACTTATAAATTCTGCTTACAAGTACGGAGGTGCCTCAACAGGACTGTTGGTTTTAACCAGGAGGAAAAACCAGACAGGTCCTGGGGACCGCCAGCTAATTGACATTTCTTCAAGTTTCTCCCTCTGTGAGTACTTCTGGGCCAAAGGTCACTAGTCAAAAATTAAACAGAGTACAGGGAGCCCAGGCAAAGCAGAGATGCAAAGACATGAAGGAGGATTGCCTGTCTATGTTTCTCTTCTAAAATGTGTTTTAGGCATTTCACACATGAATTATGCATTCTTCTCCTTTAAAGAATGCTGGAGGACAAGTGGTAAGAAATGGCCTACAAAATGGCACCCCAAGGTCAACCAATAGTATCTGGATGTAGAAGCACAAGCCCTGACAATAGTTTAAATTGATACTTGTCAGAACTGTTTGCAGGTCATGATAAGACAGGGCTGTTTTCACTTGTGAGACAGACCTTGGAACCATGGTGGCTGGTAGTATCACAAGCATCATGGCGTGAACCCCAGCAGCTTGTCTCTGTTGTTTCTACAGAAAATCAGAACAGCCTGCCTCTAGCTTGACAGAAATTGTTTGGGCCTTGAAGGCATTGACTGCATATTCAGGGCTAAGCAGAGGACCCCTTGTGATAATGAGTTCCCCTTATTGTACCTAAAAACAACTTTTAATTTCAGCTCCAGGTTTAAAAATCATAATTGCTTTTTTTACTAGCAGGACTGTACTCTTCTTTCTGAACCCTGCAATTCCAATCAGCATTTGGCTACTTAGAAATGGGCTCTTTTTTCTTAGCAAAACCAAAAAAAAGTAAAAAAAAGCAAATAAAAGCAAATACTAAAAACAATTTAAAATAGAATAAAAAGCTGAATTGTTTAGCTATGGGTGTCTGAACTCATGTTAATACAATCACACGTTTATTTTCTTTCCTGCCAAGTTCCTGAAGACCATGTGACTAATTACAATTCACACATATCATCTAAAATAGCTACAAGCTGCAAGAAGAGCCATATTCTTGTAAGTGCACCCAGCAGACTAAAATATGCTGGATTAGTGCCCTGAACTGCTCTGAAACTGCTTTTTGCTACACTCTGAAATGTTATCATGGGGATAAATATGTATGCCATATCAAACAGTGATTTTAGCAGATATATTCTTTAAGGATTTATTTGAACAGTATAATTTTTACTCTGAACCATCCCAAGAGATATAATTATGATTTCCAGATATTTATTTTAATTTTCAAATAATGTGAGGACTTCTTCAGTGACAGAGTGGTACTCTTTTTACCTAACTTCAGTTACATGTAGGTAAATGTCTAGGTTAAGTTGCTCTTAAATGCCTACTCTGGCCAGTGTGGTGAACAAGGCATGTCAGACAGGTGACTCAGACTGCCCTTAGGATAGGAATTGTGGAATGAACCTTGGGATGTATCTTGTTCTGAAGGTGTGTTTCTGCATTTTTGGTTTATTCTCTGCTACAGAGAATTTCTACTTTATGACCTTTTAACTATATCTAAGAAATTACATAGTAACACCATCATCACACCCATCATTATTTTGAAACAAAAGAACCCATTGATATACACTACAGGAAACAAAAATATTTTTTGCAATTTGCTATGAAATCTCTCCTTTGTTAAGCAGATCATGCCAGCTCAAACACAGTAGTGGCTAATAGAGTACTTTGGCCACAGACATGGTCTTTCCTTAAGGATACCTGGAATACATATAAACTCCTACACCCTCAGAGGAATTGCTGAAGTATTTCCACATAATAATCCAGTCACTGCTTTCAGCACACCTGTTGAAGAGGATTGATGTTATCATGGGTGGCTTTTGTATTGCCTTTGCCATCCATTTTACAGCCAAATCTAATAACTGTTTGGCAAGGTTCATTCTAAAAGAACTTCAATAAACAGTTTAATCTGGAATTCAAGAAGAAAGATACCACGATAACATTTCACAATCAACAGCTCAAACTAACCCCATTAATAAGCATTCCCTATTTTACCTACTCTAGTAGAAATCAGAATTAACTGTATTCTGCTGCACGCAGCATAAATCATCATTAACTAACAGGTTTCTCTCCATTGCCTAGTAAGCTGGTAATGGAAGATCATGATGTTTTCTGCTTTAAAATAAAATCACCTTCCCTTCCTGTTTTAGACCTAGGAAAGGTCGTATCAGAGCATATTCTCTTTCTTTTATTATAAACGCCAACTTAAGTTTAGAGTTGTTAAAGGGCATACCTTTCCTCCTCCTCCTCAAAGTTCATACAAGTCTTGTCCTTGTCCTCCGTAGAAGCAAGATGCTGCCAGAAATGGTGCCTCACACTGGTCTGGCATGATATTATCGCAAATCCAGGAAATACTGAAATGTTGAGCCAGGAAACTGAGGCTTCGAGCAAAGTTGTTTGTGGTAGTGAAACTAATCCCAGAGAAAGCAAGGCTTCCTGTGCAAGTGATTTCCTAATGGCCCCTATTTTTAGTCATTATTCACTCCCTTTGCCACTTTTTAGATTTTGGCATTCTGGACAAAAGAAACACAGTACTATGGCAAGCCTGTGTTACAGGAAGGAAAGCAAAAGAATTTTTTTCAGTTATTCTTCTTTACCTGCAAACAATGCAACGTTGGCATGCTTTGCATCGTAGGGGCACCTGGCCATTCCACTGAACTCATCTCCCAGGAACTCCAGTGTATCCATCTGGAAAACAAAAGGGATCTCCTCAGAAATAGAAAATAAACCTCTTACCTAAGACCAGGATTATGGTAGCATTTCTTCATTTCTGGGCAGGGAGGAAAGCTTTTTCTACAACTGTGCTCCTGGCTATGAATGAAGAACCTGACAAAAATCATAGTGTTAAATAAAATCAGGCTGAAAAAAGCACGTCCAATAAGTCAGGCATTTTTTCACAACTAATCACTCCTACTTTTTACATACATTTTACAAAAGTCTTCAGTCAATATTTTATCTGTACACAAGCTTCCTGTTGAACTGTAGCAGGCTATGTGGTCTGTGGTTCTGGCATGGACTCAAAATTTATCCTGAGCAGTGGTCCAACAGAAGCGCTCTTATACAAAGCAAAAGACTGCAAGCCATAGTAGTGAGGAGAAACAACACTAGGACAATTATCCGTGCATGCAATTTTCTCCCCAAAGTCCGGAGATCCTTCTGCTCTAGTCACAACAGTGGCGCTCTCTTCCTTGATTTGCATACTCAGAAGGATGTTCTCCAAGTGTTACTGCATCAGTTGAGTCTGTGTCATAGAGAAATCCTCTTACCATCAGGCAAGAATTAATCTGTGCAGAAGTCTGAGGCTTAAGTGTAACTCCTGGGAGACAAATTCACCCCAGGCACCGATAATTATACAAATACACAGATCAACTTTACAGTAAGTTCAAGAGGGTTTAGCAAGCTATCTGGAAAATGTACAGCTCTTACCTGTTTAAGATTCTTATACTGCAGTATTTTGGGAATAAGCAGCTCCCTAGCATGCTCAGGTAATTGGAGGAGCTCACGCTATGAAAACCACATACAGTACAGATTCACAAAGCATGAAAAACAACCCATCTGGCACCATCACCTACTCCCACCAACTTCTAGGTTGTACGTTACAGCACCTAAGTCCTCCAGTGGGGATGATCTGTCAGCATTTGTTTTCTGTCATGAGTCTTTTCTGTCAAAACCCACTGTGAAGGGAATTAGCTGCACTTATTTGAGGACAGAAAAGCATTTCAGTTAATAATGAGGGGAAATGAGCTGCAGTCCCAAGAAGCTCTCCTTCTACTGATCTAGGCACTGCAGACTGCTCTGCACTTCCACTTTGCCGTGAGGAGGGACTGCCCTGCTTTGTGTTTGGCACCTCGTTAGTGCTCTCTTTCTGTAATGCAGAAGTTTACAGAGGAAAGGTCAGGGGAGGTGCTCTGCTCTGACTCCTAGAAGCATTCCTACCTGGGCAGCAGCAGCTCAACAACAGGTGACGTAGCCTGCAGAGGCCATGCATCAGGAGAATGAGATGCCTGCAGCAATGGTTAGAAGGGCCATTTTTAACCCCCACAACCAGATGCCAAGGAGAATCTGCAGTTGTATTAAAAGACAGCTTTCCAACAAAAGTGGCTGTTAGAGATTTGTTAGCTGCATTAATGGTATGGAGCATGAAGCAATAACAAAACAGTGCTGTAGTACTGAATACTGCACTCAAGCCAGGAAGCCTCACTGCACGCTAAGAGCGAGATGCAAGCAGAGGAAGAAGAGGAGAGATGGCTGTTACAAGAACATCAGCCATCTGTATCAGATGGTTACCATGATGCAAGCTCGTATGTGAATAAATCTGATTCTTCCTCCACAGACTAAAAGGAAAGACTGTGATGAACTCCTCTAATGTATTTCCTAGACTATGGCCATTATAATGGCTAAACAAGGTAAATCAGCAGTGCAGAAAAAGCAAGGAAGAACAGCAGTCACAGTGAATACCACTCTGGAAGCTGTTTTCCTCAACGTTAATGTCTTTATGTTGTTTCTTACTCTGACAACACTGAAGAGAACAAAAATTGAGCCATGATTTCATCAAAAGCAGCATCAGTGAAGCTAAATTTTCTTTTTCTCAAAGGATAAGAAATGACCTGTGAGACATAGCAGTGCCTGAAAAAAACAAAGTCTAGATATCAAGGCCTAAGTGAACTAATTTCACAGCTGCTCCAAAGACATCCACTGATGGGGGTTGTATCACATTAAATTGCTGCATGGCTGAGAAAATTGGAAATATTTGATTAGATGGACCCTGCCAATATGAAGATGATGGAGACACACTATGTCAAAAGAAGAAACTGGGGTCAATGAATTAATGTCCAATATCCACAACTGCCGTGCTGTTGTGTCTTTCCCTGTGGAGGCTTGCTGTCAGGCAATGCTACAGTATGTAACACTGCAGAGTCTTTACACTTCTATATCTGCTAGGTTCCCAACACTAATTTTCCCAGGTTATAAGGCACTGACTCCTTAAGTGTCTTCAGAAGTGTCTCTGGGATGGAAAACAGGACCACAGTGACATTTAAGAATGTTACCCCAGAAATAATGCTCAACATCAGCCTCTGTGTTGATGTGGGTGTCAGTGGCAAGCTTAGGAACTTTCTCATGAGTGACTGCATCTGGAAGGAGGAGTCTGAAGGTCTTTGCACTTATGGAGGGCAATGCAAAGTGGCAATAAACTCTGATGTCTGGGAGCCACAAAGAAGCAGGTAACTGATCCAAGCAATCCTCAGAAATCTAATCAACACTGAGCTCTGTAGCATTGAAACAAATCAGGATAAATGCTACAGGGTTGAAAGAGGAGCAGCTGAATGACACACATCATGCTGTTGCCAGCATAGTCACAATAAATCCAACAGAAAGGTAGGTCATAAATCCCACAAACAGATCACATACCTTGTAGTTCCTGCAAGAAGGGTTGAATGCATTTGTTCCACAGATAAACAATGTATCCTCATTTCTTTTTAGGAGAACCTTAATAAAATTATGACATTCATCCTGAAGAAAAAATAATAAAAATTATTTAAACTACTGTATTTTGGTCGTCTGGTTTTATTTTGTTGATATGATCTTTCATTGTCAGGTCTAAAATGAAGTTGGCTGGTAGTTACTGAGATATTCTGGGCTTTATTTCAACTATGTTTAACTGACAATGAGCATGATGCAATTGATTTCCATTCTAGTTAAAATGGTTACATAGAACTGAGGCTATGATATTCATATTATAGTTCAGATTCTACTATTGTTCACTTAGGATAATTTTGTTTGAACACTGTTGTCTTCCTCAAGAGTGAAAATCTAATCTTCTCATCTATGTTGCTGTAAGACAGTACCATCATCAATGCAATGTACTGGTATAAAGCAGCTGTAACTAGAAGAGGAAGCAGGTAAAAAGAATCAGAGTCTGCATCTAATTCTGACTCGACATGTGTTAGTCATAAGCTACACTAAGGGAACACTGGTATGAGAAACAGTGCTTCTCTATCTGTACACACCCATGCTTCCACAACTTCTCAGTAAACTCGTAAAGGAGGATGGACAGCAGCATTTAGCTTTAGA
Source organism: Aythya fuligula (assembly GCF_009819795.1). NCBI lineage: Eukaryota > Metazoa > Chordata > Aves > Anseriformes > Anatidae > Aythya > Aythya fuligula. The sequence goes on along the minus strand of NC_045593.1, from coordinate 68,012,784 downwards.
GGCAATGTTAAGCAAAATCAGGACATTCAGCATTATGTTCAAAATCTCCAGTGCTCTAAGCATTTCAGGATGTTGCTGTGGCTCCTGTTGTAATGCTTTATCACATTAAAAGTAAACTATTTTTGCAAATTAAAGCCTTCAGTAGGCTGATGGAAAAAGCAATTACAAGCAGAGAAGTGAATGGCATGATCCATTCCACATCACAGACAACAGCCTAAGATAATAGTGAAGCAGCTAAACTAAAGTGGCAGATGCAGAAGAAATGAAAATTGCCTACCTTATGTTTTCCCTTCATTCTGCATGTGTCTACATCAGCTTGTCTAGATTTCCATGTCAATTTCTGCAAGGATCAAGAAAAAATCAATTAGAGCCCAGAGGCTGTTGCATTTGATTTCAGAAGTAGAAGTCCCCTAGGGGAGACTTACTGTTGAACATATATTTGTTGAAAGCTTTCCACACCCTTTCTCCATGATTAATTCACCGTAACAATGAAAGATCAGTGATGTGGAGCATTCACTTAATTTTGTGTTGCTGCCTATTCATTAGACCAGAAATCTATCCCATTTTTTTGTGAAAGCCTAAAACTATTGAATTCCACAGTAGGCTAACATTTGAAAATATGAGCACTTTTCTAAAAGTACTAGATGCTCTATTCTTCTGATATTATTTTGCAAATCAGAAGAAACATTTATGGACTATATATCCTGGCTGGAACCTAAATTTAGTATGTATTTTGGAAGCCAACTTTTTAGATTAGCAAAGAGATTGCATTTCTGCTAATTCTTATCACTTCAAGTTAGCCAACTGGCTCAGAGAATGCGGTACCTATCATGATAGTACTGACTTTATCCACCAGTATTCTTCCTTTGGAACATTTACAGGTAAATCCCAGCCTTAATTTATTATTTATTTTATTGATTAATTTATTTGTTTTACAGTGAATTCCAGAAAATGTTACACATGGTAGGCTGATTAATTATAATCAAACTTTATTTAAGAATGCTTGGTCTAAGACAGTAGTAACACCTTAGACACTCTAACCATGACTTTCCTCCTGACAGTTTCCCATTAGTAAACTGATGCACTATCCATTTGCTTAAGGACTCCAAATTGAAAGAATAAACATGGATGTAGCAACATTGCTTTCATTTTCATGACAAATCCATGACCTCACTTTTTTGAAGAGCAGCAAGGCATAAACTCATCTTCAGCATCTTTCATAGCTATAACGAAACACTCCTCCTACAGCAGATTACACCCAATGGTCAAATTGATATGGTTGTCTGCTGGACCAAGGTTGTTTGCCACATGTTACATAAAGTGAGTGCAATGTAAAGGAGCTGAAGGAAGATTATTTCTAGCATGTTTATGTTAATATGCAATGTGGTAATGCAGACAAAGCTCTTTCTTAATTTGAATGTAACTTCCCATGGAGATAATGTGAATACATCTACAAAGTGATGCTATAATAAGATTTTATTTAGTGAGTACTTGCATGAGTGAATTTGTGTGCATGAAAATATGTAAATAGCACTCGCTTTTTATGATGAAAGTTTCAGTATACTTAATTGGGATAGTATAGCCATTATAGAAAGCTGCTGAATATAAATGAATATGTTTGACGTATGTTCCATCAGGGACCACGCTATATTTCAGTATGGATAGCTTATCAGCCCAGCTAAATCACTTATCAGAAATTCACAGAGGACATGATTGCTATTCTAGCTTTCCCCAAATATGATTAGCAATGCCATCCTACTTGCTTATTACAGTTTTTATAGCAGCGTTGGCAAGTTGTTTGAAACAATGTCATCTTCCTTTTTATTTGAAGCTTGTTCTAGTGTCCTTGGTTTCTGGAAGATGATAAAAGCTACTTACTTTGCTAAAATAAATTTCTTCTGTATGTGATGTGTCCATATCAACAGTATAAATATGGTCCCTGTAAACAAAGGCAAATGAATCCAAAGTCAAATGAAGTAGTCAAACCATTCATTTATTATGAGGAGAATTATCTATCACGAGGTAATCCATAATCCATACAAAAAAAAAAAAAAAATAAAAAAAAAAAGATCACAGGTCTCACCAGGAAGCACTACCAACAGCATTGCTTGTTTCTCCCAGAAAAGCACTTCCATATATAAACTATCTTCCTTTCCATTATGAAAAAAGGAGGGGAAAAAAAGGAAAATTCTACAACACTTCAAAGCAATATTATTTCTTAAAAGGGATTGTTTCAACAAATAAGAGTTTGCAAAGGAGATGAGCCCTATATATTTTCTACTCCATAGGACTTAGAGCAGATGCCATGGTCTAGCATGCAGATGCTTTTATGTATCTGAAACCAGCTGCAATAGTCTGTGACAGCTTCTGCCAGCATCCTGGGCTAGCAGTCACTGTGCCATATTAAGCCATTCAGGGTTAAAAAGAGGTTAATGCTTTTTTCTTTCCTTCTTTCCTTCTTTCTAATTATGTGTCTAACCTCAGCTGTGATTATTTGATTGACAATATGGTAGGCAAAAGGCTGACAGCCATGAAACTCTTCCCAGGAATCATTCTTCTCTTCACACGCTGATGGCCAAACTAAACTTTAAAATATTCCTCTGAAAAAGTTCACATTTCTAAACTTGCATTTGCTTTTCTGTTTTCCTGAGAGCCTGACTCTCTCTACAATTAGCTGCCAATCTCTCTTTGGAAAGAGTAAATAGACTCAGCTACTCAGGTAAAGAAGCATTTTTAAATATTCTTTTCTGCACAAACTGAGAATAAGAACATTTCTGAACCTAAAATCTGAAAATAAAAAAAAATAAATGTTACAACATTGTAGTAGCAGCCACACCAAATTGAGAATGAAGAGAAAAAATATTGAGTATCTAATTTCTTCTCAAAATAACGCCAACTTTTTTAAAAAATGTGGGAAGCTGTGCACCTGGAGAATGATCCAGGGCATTAAAAGGGTCTACACGGGCGTCTGCTGAAAGTAAGATACAGACTGCAGACTGCTTCCATTTTAGAAATTTCTGCTGTTAAGACTAGCTTCACTTTATTGGGTTTGGGGGAAACAGTGCTCTCTCTCAAATAAAGCAAACACAAAACATTATCAAAACAAGAATTAGCAACACTTTTCTCATGCGGAGAAAAGAGGCAGCATTGTTACATGGAACTGGCTTTTTAAAACCTACTGTCTGCTACAGCACTTGAGGCTATTTACTTTTTAAGACACCAAACTGAGTTTTTTTTTTTTTTTTTTTTTTTTTTTTTAATCTTTCTCCTCCAGACTCTGTAAAACCAGAACTGTCATTTTCTCTCAAGATTGGTTTAATGCTTCAGTTTATTATTGGCCTGACCCTACTGGCAGAGCAGTGGTCAGGGTTGGTGCTGGGCTCAGATTACCAGTTAGTGTTGTATCAGTCTTATAGGCTACTGCACGATTCCTTTTTTTAATGTACATTGCTCTTTGTTGCTGTTACTCCTACTATATAAAAGTGGGAACAAAGTCTCTTGAATTGCAAATTAGGTGCTGCTGGATCTCTAAAAATGTTCTTCCAGCACAGCTCTTGATTTTAATTATCAGTCTTAGTTTACAGCAGTTAAGATTTTTTCTTTATAAACAAGACAATTAAAAGTACAGTGATGTTATTCAGAAAGAGGCTTGAGTTGCTTAGTTCCACCCTCAGTAAAACATCTTTCAGCGGGCTCACTTTCTGGTTTAAGAAATGGTTCAAAGAAAATTCAGACCCTGAGTTACGAGATCATGTAAAAGGGTTAATATCAGGCAAATTACATATCACTTTCTCATTTTGCATTTGAAACAAAGTTGCTGACAATGACAGTAGAGAGGGAGAGAGCTGTCAGATCATGGGGAAGGTTCTCCAGCCAAAGACAATAACGGATTGTCCTTGCCCTCCTTTTCCCACTGCTGCCCAACTCCTACTATCTACTAGCTGTGGTATGTGTACAGCTCACTGCTAATTAAGTTATTCTAACACAAATTGACTTAATCCTAGAGCTTCCGTTTTTCCCACCTCCAGTCAGCAGAACCGAGTTTTGTTGCCATGGCATAATCTTGTGGAGGAAGGGAATTTAAATCGTGCCACCGGCTGTGCATGACCCCTGGCCACTCGGTGCAGTGTCTGGAAATGTGTAATGGCAAGTGAAGAGGGAGCCATCCCGATGCTTCACGGGTTCAATAAACTGTTTTGTACGCACACATGAAGGGTGACAGATAATGTGGACAAAAGCAGCCACCACTGAAGACAGTGGGAGGAGGAGGCATTGCAAACTTAGAAAAGTGTGTGTGTGTGAGTGTGAGAGAGACAGCAAGATGGTACCCTTCCCACGAGAAAAAAGAAAACAGCTGCTCCTTTACACACTGTACCTCACACATTCTAGATGCAGAGCAACATGGTTTCATGGGCTTTGGTTGAGTTACGCTAATTTATCTCTGCCTTTCCAAAGGCAGAGATATGAAAGCCTTTCCAAAGTGACACAGAATTACATTTGATAATACTCAATACAGAAGTCACACATGCTTTATGACAAAAGACATGATGGACAGACAGAAATTACGTTCTGTGCCAGTCACTCAGTAATAAAGTGCCGGCAGTTCTGAAACTTGAGTTCACCCTCTCCTACTGGAGGAGACTATCTGCAAAGCAAACACTAGATTTTCTAAAACAACCAAATAAACAAAGTAAAACACAAGACTGGCAACAGCAAAACAAAACTGTCAATGTTTAATCATTTGTTTTGATTGCTTTTCTGCTAATGGTACAAATGTAAATTTAGCATTGCCATATTGAAAGCATGAAAGCAACACCTGATATGATAGCTAAGGGATTTATGTTAGCTGCAGTTTTCAATGAATCTTGCTACAAAACTCTTTAAGAAACACCTTCAATTGTGTACACATTTACTTCAGTCTCTAGATGTTACTGCCTCTGAAACAAAAGGCAGTATTGTAAACTTTCATTCACACTAATTACCACAAGATGACTAATTCCCTGAAGTTTATTACTTAAAAATGACCTTTGAATTTTAACTTATACAACACAGGTTTCTCAGCCCAGCAGGGGCTTTATTCAGTAACATGTGGAGGGGGAAAAGAATATGTCAAAGAGTGAGTTATCAGAAGAAAAAAAGTGTAAGGAGATTTTTTTGTGCCTGTGTAAATACAAAACAGACTAATACTTTATGCTTTCTTTGCAGGTCAATAGGCTCAAGGAGTATAGAAGCACTCCTATTATAATAAAATATTTTATACAAATGTATAGCTACAGAATATGTAAGAATATATATTCACACACCAATACACATATTCACCCCAAATGTTCGCGTGCTTTATATAACTTATGCACACAGTAGTTTTGTGTTCCAAAATGGGTTTTCCCAACTTGGGCTTGGGAAACTCAGGCACTGTAACTCTAATTGCGTCAATCTTTCAGTCTGGGAACAAACTATGAACACAACAGAGCAAAATTCACAAAAACAGATTTACCACCTTCTCCCTGCAAATGATTTCCTAGTTTAAAGGAAAACAAACAAGGAAAGCAAAGGGAACTCAGCTATGAAAAGGAGGAAATCCTGCTGCCACCTTCCAAGTAGCTTCAGCCCACTCCCCTGCCCTACTCGTTATCACACTGAAGGCAGCAGAAATGCTAAGCCCTGGGCTGGAACGAAGTGCAGGGTGGCCTTTCCTTGGGGCTGTCCACTGCAGCCGGTGCCACCACAGCTCCCGCACAAAGGGGAAGATGCCCCAGGCCTGAGCGCCTGGCAGCAGACTGCCCAGCAAACAGATCTCAAGGTGAATGTGAATCCCTTGTGGAAGGGATTCTTGTGCCCTAAAGCCACTCTTGGTATTAGGTCTACATGCTATGTTCAGGACTTGAGGCAAGGAGAAAACGAGGGGCTGGCCCAGGTCGCTTGGCACGTCCTGAGAGCAGGCCCTACCATGCCGAGTGCCAGGCCTGATGTGAGTGCAGGCTGGGAGCCAGAGCATCAGGGCATCAGGGATGTGTGATCTGCACCCCTGGGAGAGGGGAGCAGTGTCATGACCCCTTGGGGAAGGTCAGGAAAAAGAGCAGTTTTGAAAAAAAAGCAAAGAACAAACTGACAGTGTTCAGAAAAAAAATGTTATTCTCTGCTGGAAAACCTCAAACTCCACAACAACTTGGCTTTAAGACTCTGGCTCTTGATGTTGCTTTTGGGAGTAAAAACTATGGCAGTGGAGGCTGCAGGGAAACCAACACGGCTTGGCATGAGCAAGAGACCAAAAGCCTGCCACATGGATGAAATACAAAAACCAGTAAGTGAGAAGCCTGAAGAAGCTGTGTTTAGCCTATACAACGGCAATGGTAGGTGAGCAGTTACAAGTGCAGTTTTCAAGCAGCCATAGAAACAGCTATGTAAAAACCTCACCCAATGACTCTGATGGTGTAAAGCAATGGATTATTTGGTGTTGAGTAGAGATCAATAGGCAGATCTCCACCACAGGGCACATCTGACCACACAGAAGACAGGGAGCGACTATTTGAAAAGGAGCTCCTGGAGGCTAGCAAGGGCTTTGAGGAAAGGGGTGGTGGTGAGTGGCTTACTGTTCAGCAGCTGTTCCTTCACTTTGTTTGTTCACCTACCTCCTCTCCCATCTGCAGCAGCAGCCTGGCTCTCTGTAGCACACAGAAGGTTGCATATTTCTCAGGTGGAGGAGAAGGACCAGAAAAATGTCAGGAAGTAAGCTACTACTAGAGGGGTAGGTTTCCCAAACAGGATCTGGATCTGAGAGCTCTTGAGATAAACTACCCACCCTTGCTAATCAGGGCCCTTCCTGCATTCATCTTGTTTCCGTCAGGTAATTCCCACTATGAAATCATCAGCCTCCTTTGCTAACAGCAGGCAGGGAGAGGAAGTGTTAATGTTGGATCTGTGCCAGGTTGGCAGCTGTATAAATCAGTGTAGCGCCAGAGAGGCTGATAGGGCTATGCTGAACTACATTGACTAAATGGGTGGCTCTATAGGCAATTTTTATAAAGGGGCATGTGTTTGTATCTGCAGAGTATAGCTCTCCAAAAACCAACCAACCAAAAAAAAGCAAAAAACACAAAAACCCACTAACACCAAATTCAATTAACCTGAGTACCTCGAAAGAACAGTAGCAAACATGTTTCCATATCACTTTTTGTTTGATTGTTTGTTTGTTTTTTGATATTAAAAATATGCCTAAACCAGCAACACTCTTAACCAAACATGCCTTTCTGCACTAGCAGAATAACTCTAAAATATGTAATTAATTTTGTGCACAAGCAAAATTACGGGATTAGGACAGACCTCTATTCCACGGCACTGAACAATTTATATGGCAAATTCCCTTTTCCATGACTAAAATGTAGCTGGAGGTATGTAGTCCTGAAAGGAATGGCTCAGTACCTTGCAAAACTAAGCCTTAGTTGACTGACTAACAAGGTGTCCAATATGTCTTGCTAACAGGCTGCAAACCCCTCTCTGAGTGTGAGAAAATCCTAAAAATAACATGCCCAGCAGAGAAGAACTCAGAATATCTTTCCTCTCCTCCCTTCTGCTCTGCAAGCAGCAAGGAAGGAGTGGTGAAGGAGAGGGCTACTGACCTAGCAGCAACGTAGAGGGTTCTGTTCATGACCATGACCAGCTGGATGTCCAGCCGGTGCCTCTGCGTGGTGTTCCGTCCCGGCTTGTGACCCACAAACACCGGATACTGTCTTGTATCTGTGGGAAAGCAAGAAAAACAGGGTTCTGGAGAAGAAGCACAAGACGTAAGAGAATCACAAATTGAAACCATGCTGACACAGAGCACCCTGGTGCCTGGCTGTGGCTGAAATCTGTGGTTTCTCTTTTCCCCCAGCAGCATGGCCTGGGGCAGGAAGGTATTGGCACAAAGAGCTGGATGGTTCTTCATGGTTAGTCTGCAGTTGTTGGGAAGAAAGTCATTACTTTTTTAGAAGACAAAAACTGTGAATTTCTTTAAAATGTAAAGCTGCTCTAGAGCTCTTGGCACACAGGTACATGGCACTTCTCACAGTTTTTCTTTCACTGCTTGCAGAGTTTAAATGCTGGCTCCTGGCTGCCAAAATGTATCTAGCAGGACAAAGCTGTTTTACAGTGGCCCATCAATCAACACAATGACTGAAATGGTAGTGGTTAAAGCAAAAGACTTGGCTCTGTGTGGCTCAAACTGCCAGCTGCATGGCTTTCCTACAGGATTGAACTGCCATTGTAAAGCAGCTGTGGGGATTTCTGAGAAACTGTGGGTAACCACTACTTGAACTTTTTAAAATGAAAGTCACTGCATATTATTTTGGCAACCAGTTGGATACTGCAGTTCTTCTGGCAACTGGACAACAATACTGACTGGAAGCCCTCTGTTGAGTTTATGCTATCAACAAGCCAGCTTTTTCCCTCTCTCTACCAAGTAGCAAGAGCATTTATTCACTCTATAACAACTGTGAACCCTTTTGACCGAGATCCACCTTGCTGTTAGATTGCACGAATACATGATCATGATGTCTAGATGCACAGACTAGGGAGACAGTTAAACAAATGAAAAGACAATTAGAAGACAAGAAGAGGATAAACTTCTGATGAACATCACCATAAGGCAGAACTGCTGTCTGAGTATATTCACAGAATCACAGGATGGTTGATATTGGCAGGGACCTCTGGAGGCCATCTGGTCCAATCCACGCCCACCACCCCCCGCTCAAACAGGACCACCAGTGCTGGGTGCCCAAGCCCATGTCCAGATGGCTTCAGATGGCCTTTGAACATCTCTGAGAAGGGAGACTCTCTGGGCAGCCTGTGCCAGTGTTCAGTCATTACACAGATTTGACTAGCATTGAGCCATGCCTGAACCTTTTCCCCATCAATATGTTTTCTCAGAAACCTGGAGATATTTGATGGAGTCTGTTTCTTCAGAAACTCAGTTACAGTTTAGTGTTTTTAGCTATTGTCCTCTGAAGGTTTTTTCCCTGTCAAGTTTGGTCAAAGTACTGACTTTGCCAGCATATCTTTTGCAAAGCACTTGAGAGCACCATGTGTCAGAAAGCCTGACAACAAAATGATAGAAAGAGAAACTTATCTGTCCCCAGACACTGAGGACTCTTGGAGAAACAAATTATCAGATTCCAACCAAGATATATTGGAAGCTTAAGTCAGAAGCTTAATGCTTCTGACTAAGACCTACATAAAAAATGTCAAGTTCCAACTTTCAAACTCTTCTTTATTCAGTACTGTTTCCTCTGTAGCTCACTGATGTAGCAGGAGCTGGGGCTTTTATGTTCATATGAATTTCATGATTCATATCATGAAATATGATGGAGAGAAGTCATCCCATGTTTCATGTGAAAAATCAGCATTGCCCTTCTGGACTGGGACAAAGTTGGTGCTGAAGACCCAATGACCACACCAGACAGGGTTCAGTCAGGTTTGCTTCAGAGCAGTTCTGCCATGCTCCTGTAACCCAGATGCCTACTAGCAGTTGGAGTACTTCAACTACACTCTGGGAGCCTGTCTTTCAGTTTTGTGTTCTCCAAGACAAACAAGCTTCAGGGTGTCCAGGCCCCCACAAAGCACAGTAAGCAGGGACAATTAGGAGATTCAATGCATAATCAAATGCCTGGTCCAAAGTAGACTTAAACATAAGCCTATTCATTGCTGACCTGCTATTCCTTAGCATGCTATTACAGAGTCACGTACTAAGTACTTCTTATTAAATATCTCAACCTTTGGGACTTCAGAAGACTTGTTTAGAGTAATCATAATTGAGCTGTGGTAAATGTGAAAGAATCACTTATGTTAAGCCTGACTTGCATGGTGAAATGCAGAGAAAGCTCTCCACCTGTTTAGTCAGTAAATCTCAGTACTGGCTTGCAGCTGTCTGTGTTACCCTAGATTTTTTAGTCTGCCAATTGCTGGTAAGAAAGAAGAGATATTGTCTTACAAAAGATTCATTGTCTTGCCTTTTTTTTTTTTTTTTTTTTTTTTTTTTTTATATCTACATTTCCAGCCAAAAAGGACAAATGCTAACCTAGAATCCATCAGAGTTTAAAGAAGTAAGACTGGATATTTGTATTAGCTCAACCAATTATGATTTTAAAACTCAGCTGTTTCAGTGTGCTATGTTTGATACCCTGAGATGTATCAAGGGTTATCCAGAGCTACAGTTTCTCAAGTCAGGTGAGGAATTGCTTGATCATGGAGAAAAAAGAGAAAAAAGTTTCCTTCATTTTCTTCTGGATAAAACAAGTTTTTTTTTTTTTTTTTTTTTTTTTATTATACTACTGAAAGTTCTGTTTGGGGAGGAGAAATGTTGTGGTTTTGGGGGATCAAGCAGCTCACCACCCAGCAGCCACCAATCAACATAAGAAAATCTAGTTCTTAGTATCTGAGAATGTAAATTGGTTGATCTGGGAGAAATCATGAAAAACAAATTTATTTATTGCACTTGCAAATAGCAAAATACTGTTGATTTGAAGTCCAGTGATTGCTGCTAAGCAAATGAAGACCTCTGGCCTCTTATACTTACAGTTGCCATGCGAAATACTGATCGGCTCAGAATCTTCTGGGAAACCAGCCCCAGCAAAGTGTAGCAGTGTGAAATATAGCAGCAAGGCTTCTGACCTCATAGTAGTTCAGCTGGGAGAATTTACTTCTTCACTTCACCCTGTGGAAGACAAACAAGGGCATAAGTCATTCAGTTTCAACCAGTACACATGGAAAGATAGAAAGCACAAATGAAAAGGACAGAATTATAGGATCATCTAGGTTAGAAAAGACCTTCAAGATCATCAAGTGCATCAACCTGACCTACCAAGTGTTGTCACTAAACCATATCTCTTAGTGACATGTCTGCATATCTCTTGTATACCTCCAGTGGTGACTCTACAACTTATCTAAGCAGCCCATTCCAATGCTTGATCACCCTCTCTGAGAAAAAATTGTCTTAATGTTCAACTTAAACCACCACTACTGCAATTTGAGACCATTTCTTCATGTCCTATCCCTTGTCACCTGAGAAAACAAACAAACACCCTCCTTGCTGCAGCCTCTTTTTTTGTGTACTTGTGGAGAGTGATGAGGTCTCCACTCAGCCACTTGTCCAGACTAAACTCCCCTTGAAGGGACTTCTAGTCCCTTCACCAGCTCTGTTGCTCTTCTCTAAACATGCCCAAGCAACTCAATATCCTTATGGTGAGGGGCACAACACAGAGGGTCTTCCCTTCTTTTCAAGCTTCTTCCTGTAACTGAGTAGGTATGCTGAATTTCTAAGTAGAAACTGCCCCACCATGCATTTCCCTTCTAGCCCGTGCCCCAGCAGTACCATGTTGTGGCAGAAGACAGGCTTAAGTACCTGTGAATTAGTTTTCTGCCTGATCTGCTTACATGCAAGAGAGAAACTTGTGTCCTGCACTGATCAATAGCTGACAAGTTTTACAGGAAATTTTGAGTTTGCATGCTTGTTTGTTGTTTATTTTTTATTTTTTTTTTCTTTACATAATTAGATGATGATATACATGATAAATAAATAAGAACTACACTACATTATTCTGGTTAAGAATAGATTAAGGGTTATGTTACAGGACTGATTCATACCCTGCAGAGTAGTGAATCAAGTGAAGAAAAACAGAGAGAACTTGATGGAGCATGCAGAGCATGTCATTGGGCTTTGCCATAAAAATATGTACCCATAAATTTAGGTGCCATAAAACCAATACTCCAACTTGTGATAAAATAAGGGAGAACAGAACTGTCTAAAAGCAGCATTTTTTCCCTGAGTTCCAATGATGCATTCACTCATTCACATTTCATGTAAAAAATATCCCTAAATCTTGAAGATAAAAGGAACCACAGGGGCCTTCAGATACAGTGGAAGAAAACAGTGCATAATACAGTAAACAGCTCATAATTCCCAGGCAAATTTCACACAGACGTTGATCTGCAGGGGAAATCAGTGTAAAAGTGGGGTTTTCTTTTCATCCCTTCCAGAGTTTCAAACCTTTGATGCCGTCTGCCAAAGATTCCTTCTGAACAAAGCTATTTTACAGTAGCCTGTCAGTCACTCAAGATTTATGGGCAGAAAGTCAAACTTCATAACCTACATAGTCTTTGAAACTTAATTTGGCAAACAAAGTGCTAACTTGCCCTTCTGCAACACCACTTAATATTAGATACCTATGTCTCCTTCTCTATGCCAAAAAAAGTATTAACAAGTCTTGAGTGTTGCATTTTCATCTGTAATTTCACAGACACAGCTGATTCCCCATCTTTTACACAATTCAAAATGTCATGATAATTAATTTCCCTTATCAGATATTTGCTTTTAAGTAAAATTTCAGTTCCCCTAACTGGATTGGAATAGAGCTCTGTTGTAGGGCAATACAGTTCATAAGGACTAATGATTTATTATGTTCTGTGTTGGACTATTATTCAAACACACAAATTGGAAACTTGGCTGATTCTCTCTTTCTATTAACAAAATAGCTGAGAGACTGAGTTAGACTGAGACTGGAAAAAAAATAAAATTTAATGTGAGTCAATGACTGACACCTTAACTGAGCAAAGTGTCAGACGGATGGCAAAGAATAAAAATAGCAAGAATAAATACAGCACAATACAGAAACTGTCTGTCTATTATACCTTATGTGAAAATGCATACTGGAAAATAGTACATACAAGCCCCAAGAGAAGCATTTCCATCTAGCACTGGTTAGGCTGATAGCTGTGTATGATTACTGACACAGCTACGTCTGCCTGCAGACACTTTCTTTAACTGTTTCCTCCATTTGTCTCTTTAATCACCTCTTACATTTTGTCTTGACTGCTAACTCTCAGGGGCAGGAACTGTTTCTTTCTATTTGTTTCTGTGCCCAGTGAAACCTCATTTGGGGGCCTTAGGGATGCCCAAAGTAGAAATAAACATCAGAAGTAAATACAATACTTGGAAATAGTTTCCCTCAAAAGGTTTGAATTAGAGGTAAGGTACACATTAAAGGCATACATTTCTTTCTCTTTTCAGAATTTGAAATGCAATTTCACCACTTTTTAAATTTTGTCACCAGAAAGTGGCCAAACAAACTATCTGATCTTAATGTACAGAGATTTAAATTATTTCCTTCTTGAAATTGCTACAGTCCAATACAAAACTCTTTTCTGAAATGCACATGAGCAGCAACAGTTTAACAGAGAGAAACTTATCAAGCAATCCATTTCTTCCACTTGAGCCTTATTCATTCACAGTATCAGTCTGCAGGCTGACAATTCAAACCACTTGGCTCACAGTGAGACTCTGGAGCAGAAGAATAGCTTGCTGCTACTCCCTATCAGCACAACATCCACTATCCAACAACGTGTGTTTGCTACCAGGAAAGCATTAAGGTACTGCAGACATATTGCAGCCTCTTTGCCTTAGAGCCTGGAAGACTTTTCTTGTGGGTGATTCTGCACAATCACTGACTTCTTCTCATTAAGACATTAATACCATTCCATGTAAATATATACCAGAGACACCTGCCAGCAAATGAACAACATCCAGCATGCTTACACTGTCATTTTATGTATATGTTATCAGACCATATCTTTTTTCCGTTACCTGAAAAGAATTAGCCAACAAATGAACTGTCATATTGCCTTTTAACCAAGATTAGATTAGTAGGCTTAGAAGTATATGGAATTCTCTGTCATTCCTAAAGGTAGTTTCTGTGGAGAAGAGAGAAAAAGAAGCATAATTCTCTGTTGCTGTAATACTAATGTATTTGTTGGAATTCATAGAAAGCAACTGCAAAATGTCTAATTTGGTCTGTCCACGTTTCAAGTGGACTACAAACCTGTACCACTGCCTGTGCCAATAAAGTAACATTGAGTACGACACAAGTTGCATCTGAAGGCAGCTTTCTACAAGGAGGTAATTATTCAAACATAATGTTACTTTTGCTGCTCTTACAATGGTGGAAAGAACTGTACTGTTTCAGTGAAATTTCAGAAGAGTGCTGATTCAAGAAGGTCACACTTATTTTTAGTACAAACTTCCTTTTCAGCAAATCCTCAACTCTGGTTGAGCTCCTGGGAGTGATGTAAATGTTCTCACTTGCAACTGTACTAAAGCTACTTCCTAATCAAAAATGCTTCTAAAAGCAGTGTTTGAGGAAACAGAAATAGCTAAGTGGCAATGCTGGGTGAGTACAGGTGCCATCTCCAAATAAACATTTTGCAAACATCAGTGGAGAGACCTTCAGTCAACGTAAACCACTTTAGTTCAATCAAACTTACTTTAAGTCATACTGGCTTCTCAGCCAGAGAGAGTTCTCAGAACCCTTTTCGAAATATACTTATTGCTCCCATAAAGCATGCTAATGTTCACAAGAAGAGTGAGTTGTGCTGCTCTTTTACTGGTGGACCCCTGGAATATAGTACTGCATGCATGTTAGAATGTTCTGGAATTTGTGCCTAATGCATGCCTTGTAGTGATTGAGCTGGTGGCATTGATTAGACTTCTTCCAAGCTTCAAGAAAGCCAACTAACCTGCTTTTTTTTCATTTTTCTAAGACCAACACAAATACAGCTTCATGCAAGATGCTCTGATTCTTCTTTCTGAAGTTTGTGTTTTCAAATACTGTATATATAAGATGACTTTTTCTTGTTCCCTCCTTTTTGTCATAGTATGTTTAAGTATAAACAGACCATATAATTTCCTAATGTATATGGAAACCAAAGTTTTACCTTCTTAGATGGTATATATTTTTCTGATTGTACAGTGCAGCCCAAAGTGGAACCACCTTTGAGTAGGATTTTTAAATATTAGTTTTTGTTTGAATATTAATTTTTTATTATGTTTGAGTATTAGTTCAATACAATTGCTATTACTATTATATTTATTTACTCAAAGCCTCCTTATACGTATGCAAGTACATATATATACACATATATGTACATATATGTATACTTTCTCCACAGCATATATGCATGACACATCAGTATTAATTTAGTAAAAACCATGCTGCTGGTATGAAGGAATTTCTGACTTTAAGAAAACAATATTCATTCTTATATGGTTTCCAAATCAAGGAGGAAAGACTGAACCTAGTGCTCTTCCTGGTTTTTAGAATCGATGGCTACCAGAATCCAGCATGATGAGTTCTGCTTTCTGCTGTCTGAACTTTTCAGTTTCTAGTGAAAAACAGTTTGGGTGGAAATGGGTATAGAATAACTGCCTGGCCAAAGAAATGATCACATGGCTACAGAAACACCTCCCTAGTAGTAACAGGGCTATTGTAAGCATGCAAGCTCCAACAAGTTTATATCATCATATGAAAAGTCCTACATGGAAGTGCTAACTTAATGGTAAACTCCAAAAGTGAATGGCCAGATTTGATCTCAAGAACAAATTCAGCAGCAATAGCAATGACACATCTATAAGAAATGATTGGAAGAGACAGTATTCTATCTTAGAAAACCTCCCATCTTGCTGCCTTGGCCTCACTTTGCATTCAGCTACCCCTGTAAAAGCCCAAGAAAAATCATAGAATGTAACCATGTCAGCATTTTCCCATGACACAGTAAGTCTGATCAGTAATGGACAGATCTTGTTATATTCATTTATTACAGACCTTTTTTACACTACGATGGGATATGTTCATGCACAACAGCTGCACTTCAATCCACAAATTGTGAGGCTTAATGTGAAAATTACCAGACAAAATTCAATGGTCTGTGTTATGCATGAAGCAAGACCAGGAAACCTAATAGCCATAAAAAAAACATGACAGTGTTAAACAAAATATTTTATTTCTACAAATATGTAGAAATAAACTCTCCTTCAAACAGCCTAGAAGTCTAGTGAAAAGGAATAGTATTTAACCAAACACTGAGGAAATCAAAAATTTATGAATCTGAACTACTGCATAAGAAACCCCACATAACCAGAAAAAGCAGCAGCTTCTATGAACTGACTGCAGATATATTCAACAAATAGCCCTTCTCATCACATATTCAACATTCCTTATTTTCTTATCCTGGTAAATGCAAAAGGACCACACAGGAAAAAAACAAACAAACAAACAAACAAAACAAAACAAAACAAAACAACAACAACAACAACAACAACAACAAAAAACCAACTGAAACTGACCAGAAGGTTTGTGTAACAGAAATAACAAAAATATTTGAGGCTTTCCTGTGGTAAGAGGTTTAAAAGCATGCAAGTGAACAAGAAACCCAAGTTCTACTTCAGTGTCTCATCAGAAGAGACTTAGATAGCAAGACCTACCTTCTCATATATAAAAAGCACATACTGATCTACATACATGCGTGCACATGCCTTGCCATGTTGAAGGCAGAGTGCAGAAACCAGCTGTCTGACCTGAATTCTATTCCCTGCTATTATGCAGATTTGCCATGTGATGCTGGCAAGCATCTTTTGCTTCCTTTGGCTAACCAAGACTTTGGAAACTTCTGAGTGGAAGATGTTGTTACTGCTATTTACCCTTTTAAATTCACAGTTCCTAGAAAGTGAAAGACAAGAGTTCTTTGCAAGTCAGGGAAAGGAATTAGTAATAACACAACAACAATAATGGCAACATCAACAACAAGAAGACAGGAATACAACCTGCAGGCTGCAGTTTCCAGAAAATGAGGATAGCTAGGCCAGCACAGTGGAGCTGTTCAGGAGAGCATCCTTTGTCTGAGCCTGTTTGGATGGTGGGCTGACTCTTCCTCAAGCACCTTGTGTGGCAGCCTCTGGTAGCAGAAGGGATCATGAAAGATGCCCAGGCTGAATGGTGCCAAGGGGATCAGGCAGATGTGAGCAAACAGAAGCTCAGCGGGTGCTTGAGGGGCTCAGAAAACAGGAGACACAAGTGGCTATCAGCAAGACGCAGCATGGAGTGCCAGACATCACAACAGAATTGGCATGTGGCAAGACAATGGCCAGGGTGGCCAGATCGTTTTCGCTTGTAATTTCTCTAATAGTTGCTGCTCAGCCATGTGAATGGTGGTGCAGGTGGCCACAGAAACTTCATGCCAGCTCTGTGCCCACTGCCACTACCAGCCTCCAACATCTTTTTGTGACTGGAAGTGCAGCCATCATTCATCTTTCCTCTCCTGTCCTGCTCCTGTTGTCTCTACAGCTGGCTGTTCATTTCATGTGGCCAAAAAAATACTCTAGCACTCCAGGTATCTGGCCCTTATGCCAGGGAGGCTGGTCCGTGAACGCAGTGGGCAATCACCACAACTCCTTTAAGTCACATGGTGGCCTGGGGTCTCTTCTGAATGCTGGGGGAAGGAGGCAGAGTCTCCAGGGAAGGCTCACACCTCTCTGACATCCCTTTTGAACCTACCTTTTGTGTGTGAAGCACATTCTCTCTAACCTTTTCTGTGTAGCAGAGAGCTCTCCCTGACCGTAAGAGCAATGCATGGGTGCCCTCTGCTATACATGCTTTACTACCATTTTAATTGGATTCACCGCTGCTTACTCATGGCCCAGCTGCTGTGGGCTGCACGCCAGATGTGATGATTAGGCCCAAGGGAAAGACACCATTGAGAGTGATTTTGCCTCATATAGTAAGCAACAGCATCTATCTTTATTTAAAAGAACAATGCGAACTTTATTACTAGTTTGATGAAACACAGATACACCGACCATTCAGAGCTTTCCATTAAGATCTGCAAAAATGTGTGGCTAAAATAAAATTTGCAAAATTTGCAAAACATAAAGTGCTTTTCAAGTGATTCAGGGTTATCTCCTTATTTTGTTCAGATCTATGTAAACATGAGTACTAACCAGCTCTCCTGTCCCTTTGTTTGCAACGTTACAAGGCCATACATCAGGCACAATAATGTCAGCTATGATATGTAACATCACTACCTCCTGCCTCTGTAAGTGATAAGCTGAAAAGATTTGGACAACCCCCAGGCAGAACTGATGAGCCTCAGCCTGCAGAACGGTAGTAGCAGGTGTCAAGTCAGTAGGCAAAACTCAGCATGCCTAATGCTGGCAACCTGTCTTGTCAAGATCAACATTACTGCTCGATCCAGCACAGTACGAAAAGAAAACATAAAGAACAAATGGAGGCCTAAATAGGAGAAACCTTCTGCTGACCTGGGTGAGACATCCCTGATGACTGCCGCGTTAATAGGATGCTGCTGTTCAGAGAGGGAACAGTCAGATGGAAGATGAACATCTCCCAGATGGAATTAGAAGCATCTCAGGCCTATCGATTTTGGTTGTAACCTTTACTGTAAACAGTCCACGGGGGCCTCATCAGCCACCTGTTCAGTGATATTTGCATTGAAATATAGAGCCAAAGCAAATGAGAAAATGGCCACAGTTCCTTGCTAAAGCATCTGCTCTGTTCCATCCCCCTGTCTATGCAGCACCAGGAATAGCAAAGGTACAGGTTTTAGAGGAAGGGGTAACACAGTGGCACTAGCTCTGTCACACAGCACCAGAAACAATGAACACACCATTTGTCATGATGTTGATGGTGGTGGTAGTGGTATTATATCATGCAATATTTCACTTTCTAATAATTGCTCAATTCTATACTGAAATCAGGCTTGCCAAAACTGGGAGGAAAGCCATCTGTGCCTGGAGGATGACTGCCAGAAACATTTGCAATTTTATTTTGGGGTTATAAACCTGCAGAATGGAACAAAGGCAGTGCCTAAATAACCCCTTTCACTCACCACCCCCAACTACATACAGCAACAGACCTAACCCTGGAACAGCTTGGCTGGTCATTACAAAGATGTCTTTATTATTTTTAAAAGCCTCACATTTAAGAGATAAAAATAGCTCTATTGATTATTTGTGGGACTTCAGCAAACCTCTGTCAAGGTTTTGAATTGATTTAAGAGCTAAATGTAGCAATCACTGCCTTTTGACAGGAGAGAATGCCATCTCTAATATATACTCTGCTGTTTCATCTCAGCATGCTTAATAGAAAACAGATACACTACCAGCAACATCATTACTCTCCCCAACCCTCACTTTGCCTGGGAAATATCAGTGCCAGTCAGCTGACCTTCCATTCTCTCATCTGATAGATGGAATAAAAATTATGTAGCTGCAGGTGACCCAAAGCTATAATGGGAGTGAAAAGTGGCCTTCCTTTGTTTTCCTTTCCTTTTAGATAACAAAGGTGAAACATGGAGCCTGCTGTATTTACACAGCAATATTGACAATTGCCACTGATTAAAAGTTTGAACACAGCTCCGCAGACATTGTCTCAGCTGCCACGTGTCAGTTGTAAATGTAACATTAGGATCAGGCAGTAATCCTAAAACAATCTCTCCAGCTCAGCCAGATCTTCAGGTCAGATTTCCTCAGTTCCTTAGCATCTGCCTGCTTCCATTGTTGGTACATACTTAAATGGATTCCAGCCCTTCTTCACCCTCTGACCAGAAAGAAAGCCTTAATTATCACTCCTCTTACCTCTGTGTGACAGATGAGATTGATACACAAGAGCACAGGTTAACTCTGAAGACAAAGTTAAGATCCCACAGAAGATACTGCTGTACTTACAGCACCTAATTGCTGCTTAACATAATCACACACACACAAAAACAAAACAAAACAAAACAAACAGCAACAAAAATATATATATATATTTTTAATGGGATATTTTTTTTTTAATGGGAGAAACATGATGTTATATCTTTATGCATGAAAACCAGCTATATATTTCAGGAAACTTGTCCCATTTATTTGAAATAAAAGTGATGGAGATTTTTGTAAGGTGATAAAACAGCAGAGAAATGCAGATCCTCACATTTAAATCATCTGTTAAGTAACCAGATCACACTGCTGAGTTTTCGTGCAATTTGGCCAGTTGCAGCCCTAAATAGATTTCTGCAAAAGTTGACCTACTGACATGGCTTAATTTACCCTGAATGAAAGGCACCAATTGGCCTGGGTATGAAGTGGTTTGATACAATATCAAGGTACTCCCCTACCCTACTCTCAAAATATAAATATATAAAAATTTAAATTAATTCTGCTGCAAATGCTATGAATGGACATGGACATCTACATATTAATTCATATTAATTACTCCAGCAGACGATGCCATGCTACCCCAAAGTGCTGCACTAGGGAGCAGCATCTGGGCAGCCCACCACTGCTCCGCATGGCAGCAGCCTAGTCATGTCAACAGCAAGATTTCAGCAGACCTCAGCATCACCTGCTATGGAAGGCCGCTCAGCACAAGGAAATGCAGACATGGAGCCATCAGACAAGCCAACTTCTACAGGCAAAAGAACGGGTAATCAGGCAAATTCATCTTGATGAGTTATGCTTGTCCATGTCAGATAAGAACTGCAAGTAAGCAAAGAGTTTGCAGTATGTATTTATAACTTTAGTCCCCAAATTGTTTATGATATCAGCTTTCTTAGGTTTCTCTGCACCTTCCAGAAGAGCATGAAAGAGACTACTGCAAACATGAATAACATCCACAAAAAGTGTAATCTCTGCATGGGAAAAGAACAAACAAACAAACAAACAAAAAAAACACCTCTGAGTGCTAAGGAAACAATCAAATTAAGTGGGAAAACTGTTATTCAGCACTCCATCTGACATTTCTCACCCTTAAGCATCCATCTGTCTGTCCGTCCATCTGTCCGTCCATCCATCCATTTACATGTCCGTACACGCAGACATTCACCCCAAATTTAAAAGGCTTGTTTATCACAGGAAAGGGTTTATATTAAAACTTTAGAGAAATTTCATAGATTGCTGTCTTTCATGATTACTCTTCACTGCCCAATGTTGGTTTTTTTTTTTTTTTGCTGATATTTTTGGAAACTTTAAAGGAGTAAAATAAATCTGACTCTGAGACAGAAAATCTATGTAGTTTGCTTTTCCTCTGAGATGAGCATGATGCTTGCAATAATCCAGTTCCTGCAGTTTGCTAGTAATTGTTAGCTGCAAGTGGCAGTCTCTGAGCTTTGTTCTGCCTAGATTCACGCCCAAACAATTCCCAAATTTTACATTACATATAATCCTAACAGCTTTATGGACAAGTTAATACTAGAAAGAACCCTATCCCCAAGAACGCCTCTTGGGTAAAGGGATGAACTCAGTGTGGCAACATGACATATTCTTCACTCATATCTCCACTGCACCACAAAAGGGTTATATATATATATTAAAAACAAAACAAAACAAAACAACAAAAAAAAACCACCTCAGAAGGCAAAAGAAGAAGCCAACAGATACATTAAAAAAAATCCTATTTCCAGGATACTGCTGAGAGAAATTATATTGTCAGTTAACCTGGACATAAGGTTAATTACTGTAATTCAATTTACTTTAAGGCAAAATGCTATATGCAGATATCATCAATTAACCTCTGCATATAAAAATCACAATTCCTTTAATTAATAGAACAGTGCAAGATCACTTTAATTACTGGGAGTCTGTTACTGAGGGGAAACACAAAATTATCTGATGTGATTTCAAGGGCAAACTTAACATTGAGGTATTGTGGATCAGAAATAGTGAAAAGAGATTACAATTAGACAGAGATGAGGCCCTGCACCACACAAATACACTGCTCTCTTCTCCTGACACACATTCACCCACACACTGAAGAATACAAGCATCCTTACACGTTCAGTCACACCTGCTTCTTAGCGCAGCACAAGGGAATTAGAGCAGCATAGAAAAGGGAGTCAAAAGCAGCATTGACAAATGCCTGTACTACAAGTTACAAAAGCAATAGCTCTGTTATTATGTGCTTTACTTCTCTGGAAAAGCTGTGGAGAAAAAGGTTCAGTGTAGCAAGAGTGAACGAGCCCACAGAGTATGACTGCCTGAATGGGGCATGATGGATGAGCTTCCTTGTGGATAGGAAAAGCCTCTAATCCGTTCACTGGCTCATTGGTGGAGCAAGGCAAAGCTCTTCTTCTCCAGGAAATATTCTCTGCCTTTTCAAAACCACGTGCAGGGGTTTTGCAAAGGACAACCCCAACTGTCACCCAGATTAGGCAGCAGTCTGTTTCCAGGTTCTGTGCTAGGGTAGGCTCAGCTATGCAGCCTTTAGCACAGCACCGAGACAAAGACATTTTTATATTGCTTGCGGTTCCTACAGCTATTTTAGGAATGATTAGCTGCATTCAGGTTCCAACAACAATAATGAGATACACGGGAAGAGAAGTTATTTTCACAGCACCAGCACCCAGCTAATGATTGATGCTGAAAACATCATTATTAATACTCCAGCTAATTTAGTGGAGTTGAAAATAACAACACTATGTGCAACAAACAGAACGTAGGCATCATCCCCACAGTGAAACCACATCCACCAGTACCAGAACAGGAGGAGTCTCACCTAAAAGTTCACTGAGGAAAGTTCAACTCTAACTGTAAGACCACTGTTTTCTCAGACAACTCAAGACCTATTCCAAATCTTCCTGTTCACCCCCACAACTTTCCTCCTCAAAGACAGGGAACACAGGAAAAGCAATGGTTCATTAGTTGAATGCACCTACGTGAATTCAGCAAGATTGCTTGATGAATAGGCACACACAGTCTAGGGTTTTCTACAAGTCTGCCAGGTGTTTTTGAACCCAGGTGAATTCTTCATAGTTTCCCTGACAGAACAGAAATTCCTGTGTAGCAACAGGGAAGACGACAGTATAGCTGGCAAGCTGCTGCTGTTATTTCTTACTCTGCAGTTCTGCTGCTTATGTGATTTATATCAAATGCTGCAGAGAGAGTTTCCTCTAACTTTGGGTTGGCCTCAATAATATGGACATTCAGCTGATCAGCTGCCAGGAGCTGACCTGCAGCCAAGACCCAAATTCCTGTCTGTAGAGAGAAGAGAAAAAAAAGCACAAAATACATTAGACCATAAAATCAAATTACTTTCTAATGAGACTGAAGACTGAATGCACGCACTGTGCTGAACTCCCTAGAAAAGCTTGAAGAGCTCAGGTTGCCATAAAGGTATAGACTCCAGTCTGGCAAACCCATATCAAGCCTTGCCTACATATATGACTAACATCCCAGACATACCACAGAGCAATGATTTTCCAGCTTGCAGCAGAACTACACAGTTAGCAGTTACGATTAAAGGACATTGGCTTGTTTTTATTTATACTACTGGAAACGCTGATCTTGATATCTGCTGGATTGTAAATAGCAACTAGATAGCTGTTCCCACTGGACTTCAGAGAAAGCTGTAGTTGCTGTAGAGATCATCTGCATCAGCTCATGGGTTACATTGCTTCACATATTTATAAGCCTTCCATGTACAAAGAACTACACATACTTAACAACTGCATCCTCATGAAACCACATATCCTTACATAAAGACTCAGTTACATTCTGCTAACTTTATGGCTTTTGGGCAATGTCTCTCATCTAAAGTGAGGAAATGGAAATACCATATCCAGGTTTCCTGTGAAATTTGAGGTTGTCATTAATCTTTCAGAAGAAGAAAATCCTTTAGTTTGAATTCTTGTTTTCTTAGAGTAACCAAATGAGATGCTTTTGGTCATATTGCGTGTTGTATTTCTTCTCATTAAAATTTGCCTGTGAGCAATTCAAAAGAAAATCTCATGGGTTTTACTCTTCAGTGGTAAACATTACCACATTAGATTTAAGTAAGAGATTGTTCTTTGCACATACATGCACCTATATTAAAAGTCAGCTTGTAAAAAAATCAACTTTAGAATATATATGACTATACATATTGACAATTTCTAGTATCCTGAACAACAGGATCACCTACATAATGGTCTGTGATGGCTCAGTAAAAAGCTTTCAGATCCAAATATAGCACAGACAACACATCTACACAAAAGTGTTAAAACATTCAGTCTAAAGAAAATAAAAAAAAGTGTGACATACAAAAGATGACAACATAGGCAAGTTTCCTGAAGCAGCTTTTTGGAAGACCTCTCTCAATGACTTGCAGTAACAAAGCCATGTGAAAGGACTTCCTTTAGGCACTTTTCTTCTGGTGGAAATTTGAAGAAAGCACTAACCAATAAAATCTTTCCAGGAAGCTGAGAGGGAGCTGAGCTCTGCTACCTGACATCTTCATTACTTCAGGGTTCTTAGCAATAGCTTTTCCTGGATATCTGTTATAGATGTACCTCAGTGGGAAAAATAGCCCAGAACTTTTCCACACTATCAAAAACTTCAGGAAAGGAAGCCCTGTATTTAGTTCTCTTATTAGTCAGCTACTCTCACTGCTTTTGGATTCAGAAGCACATCCAGCCACAAAACAAATGTCATTCTCCAAACACGCCAATCAAAAATTTTAAACAAAAGAAACAACAAAACTTAATTTTGAATATTGAGAATGTTCTTACATATTTCAAAACTACATGGAAAAATAAAGATTGAAATTTACTGAACCACCTCATTGAATGCTGAGGTCTACTACAACTTTCCTCCTTAATTTGAAGGTAGAAATCATGTTTGTTTGGTTTGTTTTTTTTCCTCAGCAAATAACTATACTTTTTTCCTCTTTGTCCTTAAAAGATTACCTAGTCCCCCTGAACAGGAAAAAAAACACCTGCACAGGATCTGCATGTGGAATCATTAGGGGCAGCAGGAACCTATGACTAGCAAAACTGAGGTGCAAACTGGCAATGCTAAATAAAATGTTTTTATAAAGAACAAAATTTGTTTGTGAAAATGAAAACTGATGCCCTGCTGGTACAGATGGCAAGAAATGTATGTTCTCTTCCTTTCTTAATTCTTAAGGATCTCCCCATAATCTCTTTCCTTAGTTGCAGTTACTTCCAGGAACACTCTCTTGTAAAATAACTTGGCTTTCCTCACACAAGAACAGATTTGGCTTTCCTTACACCAGAACAGATTACTCCCCTTATTCATACACACCCTTACATTCCCCAAAAACTGAGAATGTTATTTCTGCTGCAAGCTCGTGTGGACATATGGTATCTTCCCTCCTTATTTTGGGAGTGCTTTCAGATGATCACTAATGCTTCACATAAAATAGAATTTAAAACAACATCATCATCAACAACAACAAAACCTGGTTCTTTAAGATCGAGAGATGACTAAACTTGGAATACACCTTTTAACACACATTTTGTAAAAGCTGAATTGAGACATTCTCTTTTCTGGATGTTGTTAAGCTCTGAAGTGATGTTTTATATGGAGGAATTGGGATAGAGAGGTATAGTAGATTTCTCACAGGGTTTGGACAAGGAAGAAGAAGAAAAGGAAGAGGAAGCTGCTTCCTTCTGGAGCTCTCCAGCCATGTTCCCTCTTTTTCCATCATGGATACAGACCAACTGCCTTGCTCTTTCTCAGTTGCTAGAGCTAGGCACCCTGCTTTCCCTTGACCCGTCAAACAAAGGTAACATTTCCCTCTGCCAGGAACTAAGCGTGCAGTCCCTGCTGTGTGTTCCCCAGGGGCATGACACAGTGATCCAGAAGAATTTTTCCTGGCTGGAAATGCAAATGGGCACAGAAATCTTTTCATAAGAAATTTCACTGCTTTCTCATCTCTTGCTGTGCATGCTTAGAAATGTACAAGGTCAAACATATTAGAACAAAAATGTTAAGCCAACGCATGCTCCATAGGTTCTTCCTGCCTAGATTTCTCTTAAACGGGATTAATTTTACTGCATGAACCAACACACACAACTTATCTTAAAAACTTTCCTTTCCACTATACTGCTTTCAAGATATTTCTAATGTAAATACAGACAAAAGGTACACTCTCTTTTATGACAGTCCTGAAATAAAGGAGCTCTAATTAGCAAAAACAGATTTGACTTCAGATGTAACACAGTTTTGAATGCTACAATAAGAAACCTCTCCTGTCAGTTTATTCAGCAGCAACCGCTCTCACCTTTCCTCCTTCTTATACCGTTTCCTCTTTGACTTTTCAAATCTATACAGTAGATGAATTGATTATTTCCTACAATAGGAATCTGATTACTGATTGCTACTTTGTCACAAACCACCTGCACATCATCTACAGTCAATCAATGTCCTGTATAAGCTGACAAAATCCCATCCTGTCCAAACTATTGTTGCTATTTCTAGCTAGATCCAACTACACATAAGTTGTAAAGCTGTAACCCAGTTTCTGCCTATCACAAATTATACAGTTTGGGCTACAACCCATATGGCAAAATACTGCTCGGGATTAAAGCAGAGAATGTGATCGACACAGTTACCAACAGCAAGAAAATAATTTTTTAGAAATATTACTCTGTTGGAAGAATATACTGCTCCACTGGAGATCTTTTTGGTTATTCTTTTTCTAAATTTGTGTTTTACCCCAAGAATGCTTTGCAGTTTTTAAGAATTTAAAAAGACTAAAAAGTTTACAATCCATGTAGACAACACATATATTTGTGGATGAAGCATTTTTTTTCCCAGCTTTTTACAAGAAAAACAGTTAGATGTAAATACACAAGCCTTCTTTGACTTTGTTTTTTCTCTAAACAAACTAGACTGTAAAACTATTGATGGAGTTTCTTTAGCATAGGATCCGCTGTAATAACTGTGTTCCAACATCTCAAACTGCTGCTCAGGTCAACAGAGTTTTAGGCTTGAACAACCGCAGTGAATTGCTGACCTTCAGTCCAGCACCAAGTCCTTCGAAACTCAACCACCCATGCATGCACACACATGGATGCGTTCCCCAAGACAGATGAATTATTGCTTGCAGTTTCTGTTTCGGCAGGGACATGGCTTTGGAGCACAGTTTTCCAGTTCAAGAAACACAAACTTGATTCATCTCAATGTTCAATTCATAATCATCTGTTTGTTTGGTGTTTCCATCATTACCAACTGATCAGTCAGAGTTACCTCTTTTTCTAGCTACAAAATTTACAAAACTTATTTAAATAGAAAAAAAAGTTATTATTAATTATTATTATTATTATTTTTTTTTCCCTAATCAGTAGACTTCAGAAACATTGGTGCTTGAAAAACCTGGGCAGGGTCTGGTAATGGATTGCACAATTCACCACTCGGTCTTGGTTCAATAACAAGAGAAATGATTCCCCACATTTTTCAATTGTTCTATAAAAATTTTCCTTTGTTCTGTCTAATCAATTGAGTTAAATTAAATTTAACTATTAGACTGCAACAGCTGCATTTATATAGAATACTTCAGTCATCAGAGTAAATTTACACTTAAAAGCAGTTCTCAGGATGTCCTCCGAATGTCTTGGACAAATTTAAGGTTTAACATGCAAACAGTTACCAGATGATAGAGCTAAAATAATATGGTTTCAATCAACAGCAATTAATTTTTAAGTTTCATTTTTAGTAGTAATAAGACAATGTTATCACTTTTTTTTTTTTTTTTTCTTTTAAGAAAGAAATTAAGACAAAGGGTCAAGAGTCAGTACTGAAGGAAAACAATATCATGAGCACCAGTAACAAAAAGGAAGGGAAAAAAATACAACCTGGCACATTACAGCTTTCAGCTAAAATCACAGCCAGATCTTGCATGATATAAACAGCAGCAGCAGTTCCCTTGAGACTGCAATGTTATGCACAGAACACTTCATTGGTATCTCTGAGGGACTAAAGGAGGCTGAAGGTCTGTTTTAGTTAACTATTCTAATCCTCCAATCGCCTCCCCGAGAATCAACACTCACCTTCTTCTTTAACCATAGTAGCAGCTAAAAGCCCAACTGCTCACTGCTTTGAAGAACTTGCACTTAATAAGGCTTTGTAAATTTGATTTCTAAGTTTTTCTAAAAACAAAACAAAACCTAAAAATGTATTGTATAGAGTTTATTAATCTTTGGTATCCAAAAGCAGTGAAGGCTTCTAAAAGGCTAGCAAGTATCTCAGAGGCAGGTAGCAAACACCACCTCATCTCAGTCTTGCATTGCTATTCTCATTCCCCTCCACTTCCCAGCCTCCCCCTGTCCCCTGCGCCCCCCCTACTTCCCCCCCCCCCCCCCCCCATTTTGTTGACATCAAGATGGACAATACATGAAAATTTGATTCTAGGTAAGACGAGTCATGCAAATTAGCTTAATGAAACAGATGACTTTGTGTATGTCCCTTTGATACTGATTAAGCTCAAGTATCCACTCAGCTAATGGCTAAAGCAATACTGTGAGAGCTCATGTGGAAGTGTCATAGCTACTTTTTTTCTAAACAGCCCTTTACTCAGCACTTACGTCTATCTTGGGTCCCCCCGAGGGAGGGAGAGGAAGGGGGGGTGGTGGGGGGAGCACTTCCAAACAGCAGACAGAAGCAGCTAACTGCTTAAGACATGACTGACACAACATAAAAATCTGCAGCTACTTTACACAGCTTGGGCCTCAACGCATAAAGGAGATATGCTTTTGTGTCCCCAGTTTTCAAAGCAGATTACCAGTGCACTGCAAGAGGCTTCTTTGACTCTGTAATTATAGCCATCTTAATAATGATCTGTTCGATGGCTGCCTACTGCTGGTGCCCAGACAGTTTAATCACTATGCACTCAGCTGTGGAGAACTAGCTATCCTTCCTGTCATTTGAAACATGGGACATGTTGTGTGAAGGCGGTGTAAATGAACATCTCCTGAACTAGCTGGATAATATACTTTCATTATTTAAAACCTAAACTATAAAGTAGACTAGTAAAAGTGATAGTGTTTTGCCTCATATTACAAAAAGATTCTTCACCTCAGCTGTACTAGATGAACAGTCACTTCTTACCAGGCCTATACATATATTATTTATTGAGCACCAGCTGTGTGCTCAGCACTGTACAGATACAGAGAGATGCAATCTCTACTCCTGGGAAGTTTTTATACTCAAAAGTAGAGGAATTTGGCAGTCATTCTGCATGTACAAAACCCATTGACTTCACTACTGGGAGCTGTTGCAGAAGAAGGCATTAAGGCATTTGTTGAAGCTAGTACAGTACCAGGTGGTAGATGCAGTGAGATATGAAATCAATGCAGTGCTCCTAGATGGACCTGTGAACTTTTAGGCCTTGTGGAAAGTACTGTGAAGACCAACACAGAAGAGCTATGAATATCACTCAGCATATGCAAAGATGCAGAAATATGATGCAGTACTACAAGTTCCAATAGTTCTTTGTTGCTGATGCTAGGCTTCTCTCTACACCTCACTTCTTGTGCTTGCTGTCTTAATCGGTTCTCATGCTATGATGGTCTCAAAGCAATATTGATTCAGGAATGTCCATCAACAGACGAACCAATGTCTGATTTCCTACAGTACCAGGGATTTATTAAGACTCCTAAGTAAACACCAGGAGTTGGCCTAATGTGAGAAGGAGACATGAATCACCACCAAGACCTCCAAAACACATTTTACAGTTGAGATGAAATCCCACTCTCTGATTCCTACAAAGATTTCCCACACCTAAAGAACTGAAGTGTCTGAAGTTAAAGTTGTACTTACACTTATGGATGGAAAATGCTGAAAATGAAATGGAGAAAAGCAAGGCTTAAGAGGAAAAAGGTGGGTAGACCTAGGTAAAGAAACTGGGCAACAGAGAACAAACAAAGCTAAAAGCTGGAAGTTCAAAGAGCTGGAACAGCTATGGAGGGAGAGCTGTCATAGCATCTGGGCACGGGGGGAGAGAAATGACTGGCAATGTGAGTGGGAGATGGGGAGAAAAATATAAAGATAAGAAGGACATTTTAAAATGAATATAGCTGTAAAAAGACTGCAAGGCAGACAGACAGATGCAGATATGTTTAAAAGAATCTTTAGAAGTGAAGGAAGGCAATTACAGGCAAAGGGAGAAGAAAGAGAAAAGATTCAGAGGAAATTCATAAGAAAAGGAAATAAGGACATCATCTGGATGGAAAGAATTGAAAGAGTAAGAGAACACATCATTAATACTACTGTTGAACGTTATACTCATTTTCATTTGGAGTCTCTGCTTAGAAATTGGGTCTCATGGATATGTGTTATTTTGTTCCTTTACTAAATCACGAACTTTTTAATCTTACAGAAAAAATTAAAGGAGAGGGAAGGACACAGGGAAGTCTTCTGTGTATTGACTGGTGCCATGAATTTTTCAGGCAAAGACATTGCCCTCCCCACAGCTCACTTACAGGAAGACCATGGGTCCCAGTACCACAGCTATGCATAACACAAGTTCACAGCCTGTAGGTCTTTACTGGACCAAAAGCCAGTAGAAAAAACATTGCTCCTGTTAGTTTCTCTCTGGTCAGGTGCTATTGACATTGCTTCTGTATCAGCTTCTAAATCACATAAATGCATTAAAACACAGTAAATACTTCCTTACATGCACTTTTCCATGTCACTAGTCACTGCAGTTGTATCAGAGATACATTTTGATCACATGCAAAAGGTAAAGTAGCTTCTAGATCATGGCTGGGAAGGCAGGTGGTCCACAAATCAACTATATCACTTTTGTGAGACTTAAACTAAAAAAGCTAGAGACTTACTGAGCCAAGGGAATTTTGCCTGTGCATGAGAGTTGTCCTTATATTTAAGAGATGAAGAATTTGAAGTCTGGGCCCAGCTCCCTGTGTGTATCCATGTGTGGCTTGATTTATATAGTAATTGTGCCTGTTGCCTGCAGCACATGTACTTGTTATAAAAGCATGGGAAAATGTCTTCCCACCGAGCACTATCATACACCTCAGACAGTGGCTGCAAAGGAGAGAACTGACAAATGGACTATAAGGAGGGGAAAAAAAAGTCTAAGCTTCAAAGTGGCATGGAAGAAGATGATGGGAAGGACAGAGGCAGAAGAATAGCAAGGACAATGGAAAGGGAGCCTCAAAGATCTAACAAGGAGCAAGAACATACACAGAAAGCCCACCACATCGTGGACCTCACTTGGCTCATGGGAGTTGGGCAGATAATAGACCTCCATTTTCATACAGCTGCAAAGATAAACATCCTTCCCATGAAACCATTATAAATCCCTAATCTTCAGGGTTGATTTAAAAATTGTAACTCAGCTGTTGCAATCTGTATCGGACTGGAATTTGGCAGTCCCAGACATCAAATCTATTCCACATGAGAAGGGAGTCTACAGTACTCCATTTTACAGCCTGAAATTGCACTTTCAAGGGTTTTAGATGCTTTCTACACTATTCCAAAGTGAAAGAAAGAGTAGGGTAATTTTTAAAGATTCCCACTGGATATAAAGGACCCAGTCAGAAATATGGATGACATGCTTTTGACATTGCTCTTCTCAAAAACAATTAAGAAAATAAAAATGATGCATAAATATTTAAGATTAGGGCATTTACATCCCAAGTATTTACAATAGATATTTGACATTAATACTTAACACCCTGACATGCTCTGTTATATAACACATTGCTGTTCCTTGCAGTCATTCATTGATTTCCATGCATTTCTCCACGCACTTTTTTTCTTTTTCCTTTTTTTTTTCCTTTTTTTTTTTTTTTTTTTTTTAATACCTTCTTATTTTAATGGGGTTACATGTCCCACATAAGGTTCGTATTCCATATGGCAAAGATCATGAGCTATGCACTGCTATACATTCAAACTGTTAAAAGAATGCAAACTGCAGATCTGGATCCTGAAATACATAGTCAGACAAAACTGCCATTTAATTTAATAAAGTCAATGGGAGTGCAGCCAGTAAGTCAGACCTTATGAAATCAATATTCTGCACTAGCTAGTCTGGTAGTTTATGTTATAGGATGTGTCGGGCACTGGGAAAGGCAACGTACTGAATTCAGCCTCACACAACTCTACAGCAGGAATGCTGTGTTTATTTATATGGAAACATTCCTACTAAACAAGCACTGGAACCTGTGAAGTCTGGTTTGCTAGGAATTTGTGTCTTTAAAAGGACAGAGTTCCCTGTGTGCCCTTTTCCCCTCTGGAGGCCCCAGTGAAGTGGCACTCCTCTACCTGCTTGCTGGGTCTCATGAAACTTGCAGTACTTTGGAAAACCACTATCTTGGTTTGGGCTAAGTCAACCCAAGCCCTCAAAAGTTACTGTGGGAGAGCTGACACCCACATGTGTGCAGACAATATGATCACAGAAGCCTTCTTCCTTAGGATGCCAGGCTAAAAATATATCCATTTACATTAATTGCACAGAAGAATTTCAGCCCTGGAACTACAGTGGGAATTGTACCCCAAGTTGCTCAGAGCCAAATTTAGCCCTGGAGACTGAATGAGGCTCAGCTTATCTCTGAATCCCCTCAGTTCTTTGGGTTTCAGACACTTCCTTCACACTGTACTCACACAGTTGTTTGCATTTAATGGGAAACAGTTGAGTTTCCTGTTAACTTGTAAGCAAACAAAGCGCCCTCTCCATGAGCGCTGGGGTCCCTGCCTGACTGCCTTTAAATAGCCAAGGCTGACCAGATAGTGACCATCAGTTCAGCGAAGAAAGGGCCGTTGTGCCAGCCCACTGCCCCCCTGGGAGCTGGGCTGCATGGCGCTGCCATGGCCCATTGCAGCCCTGCTTGCAGTTTGGGGAGGTAGGCCGAGCAGACAACAAGAGCTGGCTGTCAACGTGTTGGGGCGACATCATCATGCAAAAATTCTGGAACAGATGCTGGCGGGTGGACAAGAATTTGTTACTTATTTGCAGGGATTTTAGAAGGGGAAAGGCGCGGGGGGAGTAAAATACCTCAACTCTTCACACAGGGATCTGGCAAAATCCCAAACCCTGCTCCTCCTGAAAAGCTCTGTGTGCCAGCGTTTCCTTCAGGTACTACGGCAGCGTCGACAGCAAGATGTTCTCAGCAGCTGAGTAACAGCTGCACAATACAAGCAGCAACTGAATGGCTGAACAGCTCTTTATACAGGCGTGGTGTGATAAAAACCTGGTGTTCTTTTGTGCTTCACAAAGCCTCTACTTTCCTGACTCCAAGTTCAAATCTCACGGGCTATTAGGAGAAAGAAGAAGGACAATGCATTAACATGCAAGGTAGAAAAGAATATGCCTTATTCTGGAAACCAAGCCTGCACTAAGAGCTGTGTTACATCCTAAATACCAAGCCAGAAACAGCTTTCATGTCAATTAGAAGGTAAGTATTTTGGCACACAGTGATCGAGCCTTCAGTCACAGTGCAACTCAAGCCTGATCTACATAGTGTGGTGAAAGTGGAGCACTGTCCCCTCACTAGCTGTGTTCTCTAGTAAGAACAAATGTAGGAGATACAAAGCCATCACCAAATGGCAGTCTTGCATCTTATTTTTTTAGAGGTGATTTTTTTCCCCAAGTTCCCCAAGTTCCCAATCTTCACTCCCCATTGAATAAATAAGAGCCACATAAATGAGAGGTTAGAAAATCTGTTTATACGAATGAGTCAAACCTTGTCTGAGCAGAGACAGGCCACTTCTGACTCATTTGAATTGCACTGAAGTAACAATATGAGGAAAAAAATGCATAGATCAGGAGACCACAGTACAGAAAGGCGGAGAAGGACTGGAGTGGCTATTCTTGGTGGCAAGATAGGAGCCAACTGAGATACCTGGTCTCCAAGTTTGTTCTTCTGGGGACTTATCTAATGCCCCTCTCCTCATATTCAAATTTTGTCCAGAAGAGGGCTTGCAAGGAAGCCATAACAAATTCAGGTGGAACATTGCATGACTGGTAGGTACCTGTCCACAATGTGCTAGCTGGTGTTTGCCCCCAGATCCACATCTTCTCTTGAGAATATTTATGACTTTGCTGAGAGTCCAGATTGCATGAGGCCTTTGTTTATTCCTCTGCAAATCAGCATCACAATACAGTACCTGCCTCACAAGGAAGTTATGAGGCTCCATTGATTCTCATAATGCACTACAAGATAATCAAATAAAGGATGCTAGGCAAGTGTATGGTGATGTTATTGCTCCCTGGAAATCCCCCCTTTTCCTCGTTGGCACAATTTTCCCTTTTCTCTGTTTAATTTTAATCTCTCTTAGCCCTTGGGCTACAGTTTACTGCTCTGTCTCTAAACTGAGGCCAAAAACTCTTTGCAAATAAATCTCCACTAGCAAAGTTGAGTCAGTGTCAGAGTTTTTAGAGTAAACTATGGAAATTAAAACAAGTTACACTGTCAGGAATATAAAAATTCAGCTCTCTCATCCCTGTTGCAAAAGTTTTTTATAGAGCTCTCTAAAAGAAGACTAAGTGTTTGAAGGTCAAAAATTGGTTTTGTGCCATATGTGCTTAAGGCTGAATATCCCTATGAACATTTGCACAGATTTGGGGGGAGGAGGGGCAGGTGTAGGGTGTAGTGAGAGAAGGCCCAGCAGTTGAGGAAAGCTTGAATTACATGTTGGCCTTGCGGAAGCAAACTGCTAATTAATAAGAATTACCTTAGTCTAAAAATCCTGAACAATGTCAGAACTGAAACTAGACAGCACAGTCCTTCCACTTATCAGATTTTTAAAAACAAACTGATCATTTTGGGAAGGAAAAGAACAACTGCAGAGACATTTCATTTGAAAGAAATGATGTTCTGAATTAATAAATCATATAAGATGGGGTGCTAAAAATATGGTTGAAATAACAGCTAAAAAAGGAGATTACCATAGATATAATGAAGGGTTAATCATTATATACTGATGATGATAGTCCACCAACATTGGTCTTGTCTTCCAGTACTTAACATGTTATTATCATTACAGGTTCAAACACTGTGGCAATTCTGCTTGCTTGCTGGTATCTTTCACATGGCTGGATATCTAGGACAGGAGAATCTCTAAGTTCTGTAAACCTTAAAGAAGATTGATTTATCCATGCAGGAATTTTCTTGTGTAGCTGTACTATACCCTTGTTTACATTTTTTTGTTTTGTTTTGTTTTGTTTTTTCCTCCTTTCTGTAACTCCCATTACTAAATTAGTGCTCTCTTACTTCAATGAGTTGTTTCACCCTGCCATTTCATAAAATCTCTTTAATCTAAAATAGAACAGAGGCATTCAAAGATGCGCAGCAGACCTTACACTAGCATACTGAAGAAGGTGCTCCTGGATGCTCATGAGGACAACCTTGGCCCTTGTTGATGTCTGTTCACCATCATGGTGATCCCTGAAGTGGAGCTTTAATCTTCTACCTACTGAAAAATATGCACCCTGCAAGTCCCAGTGAAGAACACACTGGTGGCATTAGTGCATGATTTCCAGTTGTTCTGCTCTGCAGGATAGTTTCATATTAGTTTCCCATTGAAATAAAGGATTCTTACCCAGTTGCCACCAGGTTCATTCATACTAAACAATGGTGTTTGCTTCAGTAGTACAATTCCCTATTTCCTTCACTGTGAAAGTAAAATGAAGTACAGCTCTCTTTTTACTAGAATTCAATGGACAGATAACCTCCACAGTTCTCATTACAAAGCACATGTTTTTAGCCTCTGTGGTGCTTAGTAACATGATGGACAGGCTCTGGGGGCCTCTCCTCTTGAAATAATAAATAATAAATAAATACCAAATATTTAATACAATATATGTTGTCAATTACCCTCATGTTTCATTTTATTTGCTGTTTTTCCCTTTGTCTAATGACTTGGGAAACACAGTCTAGTAATTACTAAGAATGCATAAATCCAACTGGAAAGAATTTTTTTTTTTTTTCCAGAATCACACACACAAAAGGCATGACACTTCCCACGTTAAGGAACTTTCAGAATACAACAATTTTATTCTTTTTTTTTTTTTTTTTTTTTTTTTTCTTTTTCACAACCAGTTTTGAACTACATTCTTTGCTTCTTAAAAAGTTCATTTAAACCATTTAAAATACTCTGTTCTCAAGACTGTCTGCACTCATATTCATTGACTCTGTTTGCAATGAATAACTAACATGTTAAAACAGGCTAACAAAATTTTTGATAAATCACAACACTGTGACTACAGACCTCTTTCAGCCTGTGGCATTTTTATTTACTTGAAGATTATAAAAAGTTGTACAGGTGAAGCAAGGGTAAAGGCATAAGCCTTCACCTTTTAGCAAAACATTCTTTCAAAGGCACTGAAGGTGATGACAGGCTTGACTAAGTGCCAGCTGCAACTGGTGCAACTTTAAAGAGTGCAAGAGAGTGTGCTCATTATTTTTTTCTGGCCAGACCTGAGCTACTGTATCTTGGATACACTCCTCGTTAGCACACTGAAACAGCCCCCGTCACCAGGGATTCCAACTGGACTGCTTCAGTGAGCCACTCACAAACCGAACACAGTGCATGAAAGATGATCTGACTCTCCTCGTTTTTCCCATTCTCCATCTCATTTTCCCTTTTGAGAATTTATTTTCAGTCAAAGGATTGCCTCCATCTTCACTTCCTCCTTTGTCCATCATTAAAATCAACAGAACAAATTGCAGGCCACAACAAAGGGAGGCATCAGAGTTAAAATAAAAATACTTGAACTATTACAGACTTTCCAAATGGAGGAGCAACATGTATTGCTCTTAGACACACACCCCACCTCTGCACTGGCACTTTTTGTGAATTATTGGTTTCAGAAGAGGAGAGAAAGCAGCCTTGATCCAAATGAGAAAGAGAAGAGCTGGTGCTGCTTAAGAGGCAGTTCTGTCTGCTGCTAGTTTGGAGGGTTGAGATCACAGACCATGCTGACAGGGAGTAATGAGGGGGACCCAAAATGTTTCATCCCCTGATAAATCAACATGTTAAGAGCAGCTGCACAGGATCCTGGAACAAAATCACAATCAGTGAAACTTTTGCCACTGATCTCACATGAGCAAGTATTTCTCTCTTGATGTAAGGCTCATGCTCACTCTCACTGATGCCAGCAGGAAAGCACACACACTTTTAAAAGATTAAGAACAGGAAAGTGCTCATTCTTTTAAGAGGAAGATCACTTTGGCGGGTGTTTCTGCCTACTTTGTACAGTAGCCATTAGTTATTAACCTAAGATAAATAAAAGGTACATGTTTTGCAGCTAATCATGTAGACAGACCTGCAGGTGACTGGTTCCATAGGGTACTCATCCCCAAGCATTCACTATAGGTAACACTTTGCAAGTGCAGGAACTACTAAAAATGATTAAACTAGCAGAACAGCTCTGCTAGTGATGACTCAGTTCATATTAGCAGGATATTTATGTTGGCCAGCGTATTTTCAAAGATATAGAAAAATGAACTCAAGTCTCTTCCTTCAATACAAAATTTAAATTTTATTTGAGCTAGTGGTAATCACCTTTACCTGAGAAAAAATTAAGCTGGAATTCCAGCTCACTTCCTGAATCCCATCCACATTTTCCTACAATTTGCATAAATAATGCCTCATTTCTGTGCCAGGCTCCCTGCTTATGAAGAATGTATCTTTATTGATATAACATGGGGATCAGCATATGTGAAGTTCTTTGCTTTCTGGAGATCTCCTGAACCTCAGGTGGTTCTGTCTTTCCTCAAAGACTGACTGTGAAATGAATCAAAGAGTGCGATGATCAGACCTCTTGAGATGTCACACAGCAGAAGACAAGGGCAAGCAGACAACCTAACAAGAGGTAAAGAGGCAGAAACTAAGCAGAAGAAGGAAGGATATGAAGGAGCAGACACCACTGCAATCAAGATGTGGAAAGAAAAGCAGCTGCAATTAAAGAGAAGGAAGAAAGACTTGAAATATGAATCCTTTAGAGGAAGAAAGGATTTGGTTGAACTGAAGTAAAGATTAGGAGCTTGTCAATAGTGGGATCCTGAGGAAAACTAAGACAATTGAAGAAAGATGTGAATTTGAAGTTTATTCTTTAAACACACTAATCTTCCGAAGCATGCAGAGTTAAGCTGAGGTAAGGCCACTTCAGAATAAGATCACTCATGCAGGGATCAATGCATTCTAATTAAACCATGGTTGTAACCAATGAATCTTAACTGTCTGTGTCCTAGAGAACAAGGAGATGCAGAGAAAAGATACCGGGAGATAAAAGTTACAGTGAAAAGAAGAGACATGAAAAAAGTTTT
Source organism: Aythya fuligula (assembly GCF_009819795.1). Lineage (NCBI taxonomy): Eukaryota > Metazoa > Chordata > Aves > Anseriformes > Anatidae > Aythya > Aythya fuligula. The sequence continues at coordinate 67,974,921 of NC_045593.1, read as the reverse complement.
GTTGCCAAAATAAAAGTTGTTAAGATTTTGTCCCAGCTGTCCAGATATTTGACATCCTCACTGCACTCAATTTCTCCAAAACAGTTATATGTAGGAGCAAAATTTGGCATTGCTGGTAAGTTGTAAAAAGTTTCTGTTGCAGGTACAGCAAGATATTACATCCTAGAAGGTTTCTGTGAAGATCATGAAGTCTGCTCTGGCTAATCATCTGGATATCCTGTGTGTATTACTACAGGAAACATTGAAAAAAGCAAAAGTATTTCAAGTGAGAGCACAGGATATTTCACCTTCCTTGTTCCTGTTATTTAAAAATTTAGCTGAGGTGGTAGTACTGCAGGATTCTGGGTTGTTCCTTCACTGTTGAACCCACTTCCCACTGCCATCCTGCCAGCAGTCATGTGCCAGTTCCACTAGGTCCTTCCCAGCCACCCGTACACACACAAGGTTTGTCTATTTACCCTGCTCCCTTCAGAGTGAGGGAAAGCCCTAATGCTTTCTGAGACGTTTTTCAGCCCTGATCCACAATAGCTCCCTGAACAGATGAAATGAGTAACTTTTCTCAAGTAACTGTTGTTGAGTGCTCTGATAAGGATAAAGCTAGTACAAGCAACAGCCTGATCTGGGGTAACTCTTCCCACCATTTCCAGTCAGCAGAGTCTGGAGTCTCTATTTACCCTGATATAATATGTCTCCTGTCATATCTATGAAGAATCCAGTGCTGTGGCGTGCAAGTGTTGTGTTCCATAATACATGATAAAAGCTGAGGTCTATGGCAATTGGTTTTCAGATGAAGTCTTGCAGCTTTTTGTTTTAAGCACAAGTAACAAAAATAAAAACTGTTCTAAAATTAAAGGGAGTTGAAAAAAAAATGACGCTAACAAATATTTTTTTATCCTGTCCTGTTTCATGATAGATATGTCTGCTCTTGAACCACGAGAACAGCCAGCACTTTTCTGGCTGGCTCACAGGGCACAGTTTTATGGTTCAGACCCTTTCAGTGCTTTCAACCTCCTTTGGAGGGCAAACCTGCCACAGACCCATGCAGCTGAGCCACGACAAGGCATTTTCTGAAAGGGAATCTTCTGATGTTGGCGCAGAGCTGCCAGTCTGTGTCCTTAACCACTATTTCCCATATAGTGGTGTTTTGGGAAGGAAAGAGGGGGAAGAAGTAGTGAACAATGCATCTTTGTGCCCTACATCCATGCCATAGCTGTGACATGGTGTTTGCACACCTTTCTTTCTCTAGCACATATCAGGCCAGGCTTCTGTAACCCAAACTAATCCAAAACCTCATCAGGCCATGTGCGAGGCTCCTGAAGGTTTCTGCCAGTCTCAGTGATCTTACAAGCTGCTGAAGGCAATCAGAACCATCTTGCATAGAGTCTGTAGTCAGAGTCTAAAGTTGTGTTTTTTTTTTTCGTTTTTTTTTTTTTTTTTTTTTTTTTTCCCCTCCTTTCAAACTATGAAAATTACAATATTGTACTTCACCACAGCAGAGTTTCAAAGAGCTGCAAATTAGATATGTGAGAATAGGCTGAATAATAGCTTCTAACCACTGTGATTTCCACTGAAAAATTCATTCCCACTAACTGACTTCATTTCAAAAGTGTTTATATACTAGAAAGGCAGGCTGCAAATACAGTTTTTATCTGAACTGAAGAAGTAGGATTTTTTTTTTTTTTTTAATGACAAGTAATTATCAAATATTAGGTCTTCTATAAGGAAGAGATACCACTTAGCACTGATTTAATATATCTACTTTATCTGGAGGCTATATCCTGTTTTTGAAAGCAGGTGCAAAATCTTAATATCCCTACCATCCATAAGTCTATCTGATTCACTTGTGATCATTACCAGGAAACATTTCTGTCTACAATTTTACACTTCTTTTCATGTTTAATAGGAGCAGTACTACTGACAATTCCCAGCACTAAAATTTGTACAAACCTCGTATATATTGATATGGTAAAATAACAGTGAGCCTACACCAAACAAAGAAGTGAGCTTACCAAAAATCACTTAAAAACAGAATATATCGAGCACAGCTGAGCCCTGTGCTAACACACGTACACAGTGCCTTGCACAAAATCACTGAAGCTAATTGGTGAACCTCTGTGTGCTGAGCTATGACAACATTCTTCCTGTTTCTGTGCTCCAGTGCCCACATACACCAGGCTAAAAATGCTGCTCCTTGTCGCTTTGCTCTACAAGACCACCTAGCTGGTAGGGACACAGAGCTGTTGAAAACCCATTCACCAGGTAGCGAATGTACTTGGAGTAAATGTACTAGACCAATTTCTACTTTTTTTTTTTTTTTTTTTTTTTTTTTTTTTTAGAGTCATTGCTAATTGTGCTGGTGACTGTGGAACTACCCTCAGCCTATTCAGAGTGACCTTCCCTTCTCACAATTCTTTTTTTGGTCAGGCCTGATTTAGCAGCTTTGGTTCCTACTACTTTCAAATGCAACAGGACTGACAATCAGATGAAAGTTCTGAAGACTCCGCTATTTTGTGTTGTTGGTTTTTGTTGTTATTTTTTAAGAAACAAACAAACCAAAAAAAAGGGTTCATTGCAGATGATACTTCTTTTCCCAGTGAGAGTCTGACTGCTGATGACAGCCAAAAATTTTTGTATAAAGTTCAAGAATCAAACTGCAATGTCACTGCTTTTCACATTCTCCAGAAGTTGTAAAAAACTATTTCCCTAGAGTCAAGTTCTTTCCAATTTTCCTCTCATGCTACCTTATCATTCCTGAATTTTTAAAGTTGTTTTTAGCTCCCTCAGAGCTCAGAAGTACATACTCAATATAAACCACGGAACTGTAGGTGGTTTTATTATTATTACTATTATTCCCTCCCTCCCCTTCCCTCCCCCCATTTTGCTTTTAAATAAAGTACCAGAGACCTGTTTGCATTTTTCAACCATGCCAATGCTCTTCAGCTTTAGTAACTACAGGACAGATTCTACACTGACCTTGGTTTCTAGTCCCTCTATCTATGAATAAAGCAGTTTAAATCATGATTTACATCCAACAGCTGATTTACAAGAAATCCATCACTGAACAAGCCTGGGGTCTGAAGGCACACTATTAGCTTCACGCTCTGTTTGCTCACAGGGAATGTCTCCATGTTGACTCTGAGATAGCCAACGATGAATGAACAGTAACACCAAAGTTTATAGTCTTTTTTTCTTTATTCATCAAGCCGACCTTTGTGTTAAGTGACAGCTGAAAAAAACATATGTCTTTTTGAAGATAACTTAAGAATCACCAGAAGGTCACTTGCCAGCTAATACAGTACATCTTTATACCTGTAAAGGGAAGTTTTCCTATGTGCCAGTGTTGCTAATTCCTGCAATTTTTGTCACAAGGCTGATAACATTTTCAGTGATGCTCTAGCTCCTGGAATTGTGTCATTACATGGATTTCCAGGAGTAAGAGAACTCGGTGGTTCCTCAGTACAGTTTATAAGCTTCCTGATTTCACTATTTGGCAGACATGAACAATGGACATTGACAACACCTACCTCCTCATAATTACAGAAAAAAATAGCATTCTCCTGCTTTCATGCCTAGACATAAGGAAAGACTCAGTAATATATTTTACTGCCACAAATCAGACCCAGGCTGAGGAGCTCAAGCCACTGACAAAACTGAGCATTTCGAGCACCAGTGCTTGCAGGCAGAGGTGAGCTTGTTCTGCCTATGGTTGGGAGGCTCCTGCAGCAGCAAGGGGGTGCCTGCCCTCCAACAGCACCCATCCCACCTCGGGAACCCACACAGGGGGAGAGGAGGAGACGTAAGGTGTAGAGTGGGGCTTGGGTGGGCAGCCCACATCATGGCAGCTTGTGGCCTGAGCCCAGCACATGCCTACAAAGGGCTGAACAGAGAGACCCCAGGGTACATCATCATACTTTCTGGTCCTTCTGGAACAGGAAAAAAGGTGATAATGGACACAGATTACACTGTTTTTATCTTTTTTTTTTTTTTTTTTTTTTTTAATACTCATTCCAATCCAAAGATGGGCTGATTCCACAGCCCATCTTCCCCAGTTCCAAATGTCCACAGAGATTTTGCATAAACAAGACCTACAATACAAGATCTGGTTAAAGGAAAGACCTGTACTGCCTATTCTTGCAAGTAAAAAGTACAGATCTGTGGCCTGCATTTTGGAAACATGCTGCACCTTCAATTGCCACTGATTTCACAAGGAAGTGTTGAATATTAAGCAACTCTAAGAGTCGTGACACCTTCCTTAATCCTCCATAAATGCAAATGAAGGTAAACCATAAGAGCAAACCCTTAGGGAAAATAAAACATAAAAATCTCTTTATTTGCAATACTGTGAAAATCATCACACGCATTTCTAGTGAAACATTTCTTTTATCATTAGCCTTCGTTATTAAGCAAAATAATAACACTGATAGCTCTGTAGCCTTTCTCCTAAAAATACAGGATGGGTAATCTATATTACGTCTCTTCATAACCCTATGTAGAAAAGATCTTTTTTCCATTTTGAAAGAAAAAATGGAACTAAGACAATGTATTTAGTGGCTAGCCTAAAGCCATCTATGTCTATAACTTAAGGAATCAGAATGAAAATAACTTTACCCAGAGTTCTTTACCTGCCAGTCCAGCACTCCTACGTACAATACATAAGTAGGTCTCTGATAATTAATTCATATTCCTTTTCTACATAATCCTACAAAGAAAATTATTTAGCCATATTTCCATTTTACTTTACAATGTCTAGATCAGTTCTCATACATGCTGAATATTAATGCACTAACAAGAAACAATCAGAGAGATCATCCTTTACAACATACATCTATCCTTCAACACCTTTCCAAAGTACAAATTTTAATGTCTGCAGACTTTCATAATCTTTAACACAGTCTTTTCCTAATGCCAGTTTCTAAACCTTTAATCTTCTCATTCAGAAGACACAAGCATAAGCAGAACTTGTTTCTGTTTAATCACTGCAACTGAAATGAACCTCCAGCCTGACAGTCACCCCAAAATCAAAACTGGAAATTATTGTGGAAAGGTTATACAGAGATACAGTCTCTCAGTTGTTACTTGATACTAGTTGACTGGCAGTCCTTTAGTTCATGGGCTTGAAATTAGCACTGTGAAGTAACTGAGTGAAATCACTAATGGTGACATCATTCTGCTGCATGAGTGAAAACTACCATGTCACAAAATTGACATATGGTTATTCTAACTTTTCCTATATTATTTTGTTGACCCAGCCATGACAAAGAGCGAGAGTGGCAACACTAATTGTTTTTATTCAGATTGCATACAAAATGTCCTCAAGAAACCCTTTGGCCAAACAGCAGACAAGGCCCATATCTGGAGCTGTTCACACCTTTGTTGGTACTGGAATTGTCATACTGGCTATCAAGACCACAAGGTCACCTACAGGACCATCCACCTTTAGCAACAGCAATAAACAAACCTCCAGAGAAAAGCCATGATTAGCATAAGCATTACTGAATGCTTGTACCGTTTCACTTTTAAGCTGTCTTATGGCTTCATACCACTTTGCATGCTTTTATGAATATCAAAATTTAATGCTGTAGCTAGCTAGAATTTGTCTTCAGAAGTAGATAGAGAAGGGAAGGGAGAAAAAACGAACAAACAAAAAAATACCACAACAACATAGCTAATTCCAAATTGTAAATCTCAGAACGATCCAGTCTAGATTTGTTAGGCGTATTAATGCTTTCCATTCCAATACCCATGTAAGTCACACAACTAGGAGGCAAAAAAAAAAGAAAAAAAAGAAAAAAAAGTTTTATCCTTGGCAAATGTACTCCTAGATAGGAAAATTCTTCATTTGCTGGGTGAAAAGGCAACCTTTTATTTTATTTTATTTTTTTCTTCCTGTAAGAAATTGGCAGCTCCCTGAAGCTGTTTAAGAAGACTGAAATGGTTAGTAATCTTGAGGAAGAATTAGGAAATAAAGTTCAAGTAAGGTGGCTATTTAACGTGTGACTGCCATTCATCATGGATGTCACTGAACATGTGTGGCATATACAAAAGCATTAACAAATGCCACAAAAGAACTTTCTGAGATGACTTTTTTGTTCTTCTTCTTCTAAATAGCATGTTTGGTCTTGGTTCAGCTTTACTCTTTTTTTTTTTTTTTTTTTTTTAAATTGTTGCATTATCTGGCTTAGAAAAAAACAAAACTGTATTTTTAAAACTTCATTTCAATGTTGATAAAGTATAATACACACTCAGCAACTGCTTACCAAATCCCTTCCCTCAGGACCACCCTGAAACTCTAAACAAGTCAAAAGGGCCACACTGAGAATAAATATCAAAGGCATTGCCAACTTTGTTTTTTTATTTAATTAGCAGACAAGCTCATTAGCAGGGAGCTGTACAGCAGCACACTACGCCTGCAGCCGCTGCTCATGTCACAAACTGCAGAGAAGCAGGCTGTAGCCACACATGCTGGAAGCTGCAGAACAGTGGTAGGACTTGGGGTAGCTGGAGTTAGGGGTGGCAATCCTCCCAGCCAAGCTAAAATTCTGCATTATACTGGCCCTTCAATTAAAACTCAGCACCTTCAGGGGAAAATCAAACCACAGAAACACAGGGGCACAGGGCATATCCCCAACTTCTTGAACCATGGCTGCCTTCTGTGTGCTGGAGGAGCAGGTGGGGACTGGCTTCTCAGCATTCAAACACTACCTTTTTCCACAGGGCACTACACTGCAAATACTCAGATATGAGACAAAACCCAACACTACTAGAAAATATACTTGTGCACGTGGTTTAATTTACAGTGCAGCAATGGCAGTCTACTTCTGGGTTCAAGCAGTCTGACACCAAGCAGTGTCATTCACAATTAAGTTAGATTTTAGTACTTGTGTGATATGGAGCCAGCAATACTCACAGAATGTCCTAGGAATTGAAAAGACAGTTTGTCTGAACTAAAGGCAGCTCATTGCAGCCTATCCAAGTAGGAGTGCATCTGTCTGATTATTACTAGGACAGTCAGGCACTTTTTAGCTTAAGATAAAAGCAAAATCTTCATTTAAAATAATTTGAGTATTTCTTCAACTCTCTTCTGTTGAAAAAAAAATAAATCAGGGGATTGAGGAGTCACAGCTGTTGCTAATAAAATTTATTTAAAAGAATAATGTGAAACAGTGTGTTTGTGAAGGTTCATAATCACAGCAGAATTAAATCATTTTTACAAAGCATTTATTTGAAAAGTTCTGTACACAGACTCTGGATATGGCAGAGAATATTCCCTCACAGTCTAGGTTTGATTTCATTCCTGGAAACCGCTATAAAAATCTCGCTCACTCACAGCAGGGTTCTTTATTTACACTCGGTTTTAGTTTTAAGACCTGTGACAAATACCAGATTGCTCATGTCCACCGCAAAGCAGACGGAGCAGCCGCACATACTGCCCTGCCTCCTGGTGTTACCCGGCCACCACGCTGTGCTCCTGCTTTGCTGCAGAGCCGCGTGCTCGGCAGGGTTTTCCTCTGCAGCCATCCAGGTCTTGAGCTGGAGAACAGGCAGCACAGGCATACAGGCACGTCACCATTTACAACAAATACACGACATCATGCCTTAAAGCGATGATCCTTGCTGTGATGTTCATCTTGGGCATCAAAGGTAAGTCCTGCAAGGGCCTGGGGGGCCTACTGCCTGCAGAGCCACCAGCTTCTCCCTCTTCTGGTCCACTGACAAAAGCCCTCTCTTGGAAAACACAGAACACCTTTATCTATTTATTTATTTATTTATTAAAAAAGAAAGTGTGATATATCAAAATCTAACTTTAGGGAGCTCAACCTCTGTGCCCACCTATGCTTTTACTACCCTGCCCAAGCTGCAGACAATTTTCACAAACAGTACCAGGTGCAGGATTTGTTTTTGTTTTGCTTTAAAGGAAGTTTTATTATATCACTGGAAACTGGACAAAAGCCACAAACTTGTTTCACACAGCCAACCAGCCAGCTGCACAGGGTAATGCCAATGCCCTTCCCACGTGCCACAGCCATGTAAACTCATCATTGTCCCAGCATCTAGAAATTCACATAGCCCTTAGTAACTTCCTTCAGAACACATGTACTGTAAGGACTCCTTCCTCCTCTTTACCCAAGAGTTAGACTACAAAGCCCTTAGTAACTTCCTTCAGAACACATGTACTGTAAGGACTCCTTCCTCCTCTTTACCCAAGAGTTAGACTACAACAAAATTGCTGCATACTAATCTCACAGAGAGGCCCACAACTAGAGAGAGAAGCCCACCACTAGGGAGGCTTGGCAATGATAGAAATTCTCTTTTCTCTACCAACAGCTTGTAAGAGAAATCAAAGGAATCATGTGAGATTTCCGAGCACCAGGAGGAGAGCATGAGGACAGAGGAGGGTACTGTCTGTTTTTTTCCCTCCACCTACCAATCTCTATACAAAAGGTGAAGAAATAAGGCAGAGAGAAAAACGATGTCACTTTCTCTTCTCCTGTGCCATCCATTTTTCTCGTTGTAAGCATCCTATATACTCTTGACAGGGACTTAACTCCTCTGTTTCTACAAATTTTCCTCCACTCAGTCCTGAGCTTGTTACATTCCTTACTCCCCATAGCCATTTTTCCATAAAACTTGCTCTGCGTATCTGTATTTGTCTCTCCACTTGCATAGTAGTTGGGATCAATCATGACCACAATTGTTCCACAGACAAATCTACTCTTAATTTACAGGCTTATGGGTTTCTGGTTGACTTACTCATTATGTTATCTTTTCACTGATAATGTTTTAGAGAGATTACATATACTGAAAACACAGATATGCCTCCATAAATTTAAATCCAGCATGATTGGGAAGAACCAATCAAAAACATCTCTCTTTTTATTAAAATATTTTAAGTGAAGCATTAGTCAAAAAAACATAGTCAAGACAGCGATACCTGGGCCATCTTAGCTGTTTTGCTATGGGGAAAAAATCAATTTTCTGGAAATTATTCATAGCTTTCTGGCAATCTCTCTCTCAAGCTTGCAGAGCAGGCATGAGTTCGACATATAAACTTTTCCAAGTATTATTAACACTTCAAAGACACCACAAATATTGATGTGGATAAATTCTGCATTACTTATTCTCCTCCAATATATCCTTCAGCAGGACAACACAGCTTCCCATCCTTTAACCTGTGGAGTTAATGTAGAAAATATGCACTAGGTATGAAGCACTCAGTCCAGGAAGCGGATTCATTTAAAGTGATAAAAAGTAAGGATTTTTCTGCAGTTAGGGGAAACATATTATCCTTAGTTTTTCATTTAGTCTTGCATGTTCAGACAAATGTTTAATCTATTTATATCTTACACTATAATATAAAGGTATGACGGAATTCAAGGCAGAGAATGACAGTAGTGACTTTAAGACGTCTTATAGTTTTTTAAGCCAAAGCCACAGCCAAAGTCAGCGTCCTTGTTTAACATCTATTGATATCAGTAGAAATACTGCATATACTCCTAGGATAACCACAGGTTCCATCAAAAGTGTGTAACAATGTCTTATGGAGTGTACAATCTATTCCTTAAAAGGTAATCTGATAGTTAAAGTGAATTGTCTTGTCATTCAGTTGGCTCCTCTGCTCTTCCTAACTGCATCACACAGCCAAGAAAACACCTTTCCTTGTTTGAATCTGTGAGACCTGAATGGTGGAGCTGGAGACGGCAGTGTACCTGCAGAGCGAGGGCTCTCAGAAAGAAGGCTCGATGATAGAACATATTCATCATCTTTTCTCATCTTATGCTGGTCCCACTGAAAATCCAATATCCTCTCCAACATACAACCTCCCTATTTTCCAGGCTGTTCAGGGGGTATTGAGATGGTGTGGGACAAACGCTAGAGTCTGTGGTGCATACTGAGAAGAACTATATGCTTGCAGTCTTTCTTAAAAAGTGAGACCTGATTAGATGAGACCAAAGAACTTAGGGCCACCTTTTGCACACACCTTTCTTCTACACACAATGCCAGTTGCTCAACAGCAGTTTTCCACCCAAAGCTTTGTTGGAATTATAGAAACATAGCATCACTTAGGTTGGAAATGATCTGTAGCCTTACTGAATCATGACCGAGGCATGGATTGAGCATTGGGCAAAGGTGTGAATGTGGCTAAGAGGAAAGGAGGTTTTTTCTAAGTCATCCAACCATACAGCAACTGCAGCATGCAAATGAAAACATGTCACCTTTTCTAAATGGCCTTCTACTGCTGGAGCAGTGCCCAGGAGAGAATATTTGGCAGAGCAGATTCGGTAGCAGCACAAGGTTAAAACCACAAGGGAAGTCAACAGACCCCAAATAAGCACAAGCTTCTGCTGATTTCTGTCTGCGTGATCAACATATCACACAGGAGTGAGAGCAGAATTACTCCAAAATATATAAAATTCACTCTGTGGGTATCCTGCTTTGAAGTCAAAAAAAACAACGTGTGAATCCCTCCAAGTTATATTTGTCAAGACTTGAGTGCTTGGGATTGATGCCAAATGTCATTGCAAGATGATGAAAGAATCCCTTCTATAATCTGTGTTTTACCTGTTCTAGACCTATAATATTTTTATTTTTTTTTTTAAATAATAAAAAAAAAAAAGGCAAATGAATTCTGAAAGATGCTGTGTCTTGGCAAGACAGAAATAAAGTGCTTTAAAGCCAGGACTGAGTTCACTTGGAACTGACCTGCGGAAAAATCTAAATCCAAACATGCACAGTTTTCCTCAAGAAGTTAAAAAAATAATTGGAAAATTAAAAAGTAAAATGGCCTTAGATATTTGGATCAAACCTATTTTTATCCATTTCAAATGTAATTTAGGAATCAAAGAATTACACAAATTACTATTTCTTTATTCTTCTAAACACTGGCACAACATACATCTGCTGCAGATTGTTCTTCGTCCTGCAAAAATTTCTTCTATATTTCTAAATTCTAGAAGCTCTTTAAACATTAGAGTATATAATACCCTTTTAAGCTACATAAAATATACTTCATATGAGTATGGGGAAGTGCTAGGACTACTGCCAGAAACTGTTTAATAGCTTGGAGCAAACTTTACCATCCTGTTTGAACAGCAGGAGAGAAGAAGAAAAAAAAAACAAAAAAAAAAAAAAACAACCTTTGAAGGAGATGAAACCTCTTTTTATATTTCCCTCTCTCAGAAAACAAACAAACAAACAAACAAATAAACAAACAAAACACAACTAATTTATCTTGACATTATCCGTGCTTTTTGCTGCCCTTCTCTGACTATTAAAAAAATAAGCAAAAAGATGACAAAAGCTCAAGACAGACCAAGTGAATGTTTAGCCAGGACACCATTTTGCAAATATGCACAGCCACAGTTTTTGCTCAGCACAAATTATATTATTTTATGTTCAACTGGTTGCACTCGTATAGCTTGATTGTCTTATCACTCATGTAGGGCTGACAGATTCTGTAGCCAGAATCGTGCAACCACTGAGAATTTATTTCCTGTAAAAGCAGAGCTCAGACATGAAAACTGAAAGAATCTTTTTAGCAATTCCTTGTGTAGGCAGCACACCTTGCTTTAATCAAGTGCATTATGGCCTTTACTCATGGCTGTGAACTGACTCCTAGATCTTTTCTGCGTATCAGTTTGGCTAGCCCACTTCCAAATATCTCTGTGTCTGCACAAGAAAGCTGAAAACTATATTGCTTCTTACGCTGTAAACAGCAAGACAACAGACATAAAAATTCATTGCCTTTGAAGAGTATGGCTTGTGTCCATCATTTCCTGTTCGATGTTTTTCACTACCCTAGTTATCATCTGGATGCCTGAAGTGTCTGCACTGAGATTTTAAAACACAAGAGGGCAGGCTACATGCAAAGTAAAAAGCACAGTATTTTCCTACTAGTTTTCACCATGTAGAAAGTCCAGTTGAACAAGCTGTAGGAAAAATACAAGCATTTCTCACTTTCAGCATAAAAACATGTGGCCAATCCCTGCTCCCATTTCTTTAGACAGTATGCTATTAGTTAAAGCTTTGTCCCTGGATTTAGAATATGTGTCAAAAAGTGAAAGGTCTTTTCTTCTGGAAACCTAGAGCAATGTCTAAGGCCACCATATAACAGCAAGAAAAGTTATTTGCCTACTTCCAGGTTTAGACATGCAATCTAAGGAAAATGGAGTGAATTCTCTCTAAGTAAGTTCTACCCATTGAAATCTTTAATATTTACTCCTCTTTGTGTAAGTGGGTTTTGTTCATTCTTCCACAAGTTGTTTTTTTGTTGTTGTTGTTTTTTTTTGTTTGTTTTTTAAAGGCAGACGGTTGTTACAGCAGGCAATCATAGGGTGGTTGTGTAGAGGAAAGTAACACAGCTGTTAAGCAACATTACAGCCTGGCAACTTACATGTTCTCTGGTGTTTTGTTCTGGAAAAAAAAAAAATAATAATCCAGTACTAGACTCTTTAAAGCTAAAATATCAATTCAACATATAGATGCCATTATATTCTGCATAACCATTTCTTCTTTATGGTTTTAATATTAGCAGGATCATGAGGTGATTTCTTTCCAAAAATTTACATTTTTGGAATTAACAACTACTTAAATCAAAAAGAGTTATGTCACTAATATGAATGAGGTAGCCTTTTTAGACAAGTCCAGTTTCTGGAGACATAAATACAGAAAGAGACTGAAGCAAAACTGTGACCTCATTTTTCTGTTTGATGTTAACAGATCAAAAGTCAGGTCCTGCTAACCCATATTTTTATGCCTTGACCCAGCCCCTCTACATATACTTACGCAAGTAAAATAATTGCTTCTGATGACATAGTCATGTAAGCTAAAGTGATTTGTTTGTACAGAGTTTTACAGCAGGAAATCCAAATATTCATATTTTGGGAGCACAATGCAAAGGATGAGGTCAGGATTAGTCCTCCTAAAAAAAAAAAAAAAAAAAAAAAAACCACCTATGCATCCACATAGGTATTCCATATTTTGAGAAGTTCTTTGACTGTAACAACAATGAATTCTTTCATCTGTTTTAAACTAAAACTGATTACTGACCATTTATGAAAAAAAAAAGAAGTCTGAAGAACTGATTTGCTATTCAAGGTAAATCAATGCAAGCATTCTTACAGATACCTTCTCTGACATTAGCAGTCATTACACAGTCCACATTTTCCACTCTTCCCTACATCACCAGCATTTAGTTGCAGCAATGTGTTACCAGAAAAGTCCAGGCTGAACCACCTCTTTCACTCACACAACACTTGAGTTGGGTGCTACTTGTGTTTGTATTTTTTTTTTCTTTTTTTTTTTTTTTTTCAAGTGATGTCACCTCCAGGATTTCAGCTACATATGATAGTTTATGACATGAGCACAGATGAACACAAATGAAAACAATTGGCCAAAAATATAAAAGGTGAGATGAAAAGGAATTGGAATTCGTATGTTAGAGAATTTATTCTATTAGACACTGCTTTTCAATGGTGTATTTTTTTTTTCTCTCTCCCTACTGGTAGATTCTTTAACACTCTTATGTAGAAAAGAAAACACTAAGAAAACTAAGAAAAATGTTCTGACAAATCAAAACTGCATTATTCTCACATTCAACCAGTCAGTCAGTAGCCTTCATCTCACACCTTCAGGCTATTAGCTCCAGGTTGGATAAATACGCCTTTTGGACTACACATGCTGTTGAACAGGAACAGGATTTTATTTATTTATTTATTTATTTATTTTTTATCTTGGGAAAGGAAGTGTTCTGGCAGTATCTCTAGGTCTTATGCTTAGAACAGGATAAAGCAAAAAAGACGACACCACCCTACAACATACGCGTCTCGTGACGGAATTAATCAGTGTATCTGAACATGCTGAACTTCCCTACAACAGAATTAAAAGGAAACACCTTGCAGATAAAAATGAAAAAGTATAGTGGCTCATGCAAGAATCTTTCCTCTTCCCACGACAGCTCTTTAAAAGATTAAATCCTTAATTTCTTTGAAAAGAAAAATATTTTCCTATTTAAATTCAAAAATAATTTTAGTAGGTAAGAAAAAAAATGCATCCCAAAGAATCAGTAGAAAATTGCTTTTTTTTCTTCTTTGCACAAACTGAAGAGACTCTCCTCCCTAACCCTTCTCCAACAAGAAAAAAATTGTGCCCAATGTATTTCTAGAAAAGAATATCTCACTGGATGGACACAGTTCTTAAAAAATATGTCATATATTCAGTTCCCTATAACAGATGACAGCAAATTTTTAAAATCAATTTTACTTAGGTCATTTCTCATTGAGATGGTTAAGATCAATACTTTGCAACTGCAAAAACTGAGCATTTCTAATTAATAAGAACAAATTACTCAGAAGTGGAATAGGTTCAACACTCATAAGTTTATACACATAGTACCAAACTCAGTTCATACACAAAATAAATTCAGAAGTTGATTTTGATGCATTATGCCATTCTTTCATTAAAAAGCTATGATGAAAAGCCATTACTATAAAGACTATGACCTGAGGTTCAATATTGCAGTTAAACAGCCTGCAATCCTCTCTATATAATAAAAATGGCATTTTGAATCAAATACCAGGCTGCATTTAGCCATGCTTGTGAATTACTACTCAAGACAGATAATCCCACGGGACTCAACCTCTGTGCTGCCAACAGATGATGGACACTGAACTGTACCCTGCGCATTGGGCTAGGTACTGGGCAGTCCAGAAGATGAACAAGGGAAGACTTTCCTTTTTCCCATCCCTTCAAGAACACCCAGCCCAAGACTGAAAGCCCTAGTCTTCCAGGAATACTCAGGCATTAAGATGCTATTAAACACATGTAAGACTTGCAAAGGAAACTGATTAAAATTGCTAAACAAACAAGCAAACAAACAAGAAAACACACAGATATGATAAATACCTACTTTTTCAGTAATAATTATTTTCTTTCCTTGATGAGACCAGTATATTGCTACTAAAATTTAGCTGCTTGGGATGTAGAATAACTCTTACGAACAACTGTAAATAAAACTGACAGGACTACATTGAACTGTAAGTGGAGCAAGGGTTTGCTGCTGAGGTGTTCAGCAGAAACTCTGCTCTTCAACAGGAATGAGACTTGGCCTCTATACTGAGTACACAATCAATTATCACTCATAGCTAAATACCTTGGGATTAAAAAAAATAAATAAAAATAACCAATCAATCTTCACTTAATGTTAAAGAAAGTACAAATGAACCTTAAGAGAATTGCTTAAATACATTTCTATACAGAGCAATTCTATGCCTAACCTGAAGCTAAATGGAGTATGGTAAATCTTGAGGGGAAAAAAACAACAACAATAAACAAACCAACTGAATTTGTACCTCTACAGCCTTTGACTTCTGATGTTTTTTCAGTTTGTTTTGCATTTGATTCATTCATTTTGCATTCAGATTCCATTTGTTTTAATGCAATCACCAGATCCCTTCTAAACATAACTACAAAATGACCAGGGCATATTACTCTGCCCTATCAGACTGACAGTCTGCTATATACGTGTGCATTGTGTGTTTAACAGTAAAATAGTTTGGGATTCAATTCATGTAATATATGCATATACAACAGAGTATGCAAAAAGCAGACTGTAAAACAGAAATTTGCATACTATGTGAAAGAGTATGCCACTGCAAATACAGATTTTCTGTACATCCACCAGCAAACAAAGTTTTATCATCTTTAAAATTTTTGTGAAAGTTTTGGACTTAAAATCTGTTCAGTTGGTAGGAGTCCTGAGGGTGGATTACGAATAATAAGCACATGTTCTCAACCTGCTTGTTGATGTCACTTGAAAAATTGACAAGACTCAGTAGTAAAGTACCAGACTGAAGCTTTAAAACTCATCTTTGAATACAAACTAACCATTTGAAAGTTTAAAAAGTGGCTAATTTTCCAGATTAGTTCCAATTATACTGAATTATTTAAGCTAAACTGCACAGCTTTTAACATGATTCTTTGCTTGATGTGAATTTTCAAGGCTTTTTTTCTGAACAGAAAATACCTATCAAGCTTATCTGTGCAAGAACTAAATTGCTTTATTAAAACTAGCAGGAAATCACTTAATTCTGGAGACACTGTAATGTAAAGTGCAGGAGAAATTGGATTTAAATTTCTGCTAAACAACATGGCTTATTCCTGCTCACATGGTAGTGATGAATTTTTTATGGCTTTATGGAAAAAGGGCCATGATTTACTTAGTGAAAGACATTTGTGCATTATTTTATATAATATGTAGCAGATAAAACAAAACAACAACAACAACAAAAACTTCCAATACTGCATGAAAAAGTCATAGTCTTCCAGCTACTTTTTCCTTTTTCTTTTGCTAGATCTATTTACTACTTTACCACTTTCCTCATTTATCAAGAAAAACTATTCCTTACTACTAACAGCTTTGCATTTCAAAAAGTATTCATGTTTTAATGTAAAATTTGTGAACAGATATTGAAACATAATTAAAAAAAATACAGCCAATATCAACACAATGCTGAAAGAACACTAGTAGCAGAAGTTTATTTCCCTTTTGCTACTTTGTAATTCAAGCTGTTCTGCAGCTAACAGAAGGGTATTTATTGTAATTTTATTAAATTTAAGGTAACAATGGTAACGCAGTCACAAACTTGATGTCATGTTTTATGTAGCTAGGTTAAAAGAGAATATAAAACAAATTACCTGGATTGCTTAGGAAACCCTAACTCCCCTAATTTACCCAACCATTTGTCAGCAGAACTAATGAAAAGCCTTTCTTGCTCTTGCAGTGGATAAAGGTAGCCATTAGTCTCTGAAGTATACAATTTGACCAGAAAGACAAAACAAAAAGCAAATCTTGGGAGTAAATATCAGCTGGATGTTCACATAACAAGGTCCAGAGAGACATATCCAGAAGTTTCCTCTTTTAATCCAACTCTGAATAATGCTGGATGCTGTTCTCTGTTCCTTCAGAGCGCTACCACTGCCAAAATAACTGCAAGGCTTGCAAGTCCGAGTATATCTCAAGCCTTTCCCAAGGCACCCCAACACTATCTGAGGCCTGAAACTATGGCAACCGAATAAGAAAGCAGCTCCCATGATTAATAGATGAAGATCCCAGCGACAGTGCCTAGCTAGGCCATAATTCAGGAATGCAAAAGGAATTAGCATAGAATCCACCTCAATCTACCAATAAAAAGTAAATTTTGAAAGGCATCAACAAAACAGTATTATTTTTCTTCTAAAAGGAAATATTCTACAGAACTAGAAACTGTTCAAATTCTCATTAACATTTCAATGAATGGCTGCCTTGAGTGCAAGTGCAAGTAATGGATAAACGTTCACTAACAATGGTGAAGGAACCAACACGGCAGATTTCCCATTTGAGTATCAAAGTCTTATGTAAAAATACTCAATATACAGAACACCTGAATGAAGCCAAGCAGCTGGAGATAAGAAAGTAGAAATAATGTTTGCTGCAGTCAGGAATATATTTGGACACAGATTTTTCCCATTGTGTTGGGGATTCATATAAGAGAGTACTTTTTCCATCTGCTGAACTGGAACATCCTACCATATCTATTATATACTCTATGCATTTTCATTACTAGAAGGCCCCATGAGTCTGTCAGGGTCATTGCAAAATTGATGAGAGGTTAGAAATACCTTTTTTAAGCACATAATCAAACTTCCACTGTTATCTCCAGTAAAAATGTCACCATTATAGTCCCCATCCACTAGATGATTTCAGACTAAAGTGAAATGATACAATAGAGTTAATTTCTCTCCACTTTTATAAACATTAAGATTTCACTAAAGGTGATTGGCTACAGAGATCATAGGAGCACAGGAATGCTTTCTCAGCCCTTATCACTGACCCTACAGCCATGGCGCAACTTTACATACAAAGTGTGTGGGAGAAGGAGCTAAAGGCTTCCTGTGTGGAAGACAGCACACATGCAATACTGTGCATCTGCCCCCAGAAGCTCTTCAGCACAGCATGAATGTTGTAAAAGTGTATTTCTGTGAAAAGTTCCTCATTAGCAGTTCTGTCAGTAGCTAAAAAAAAATTTTTAAAAATGGCATGGGGTAGTCCATGACATGTGAATTTCAAGTATCTGTTATAAATACTCTATATAGAAATGCCTATTATTAACAATACTTTTAAAGGAAAGGTCATCACTGAATGCAGTGAATTACCATATGTCTTCACTCTAGAGATACAGCAACTGGCAGCTCTGTTAATAGCTGGTTTATCTACTTCATTTTACATCTCTATTTCATCCACTACGGAAACACTTTGGGGATTGGGGAAAAATTCCTTCCATATAGAAATGTCTCTGTATTCACAGAGTAAAGTATACCATTCCTTATCACTGATAAACAACTGCAGTTCCACACTGGGAAAGAGTTAACTATCAGGAGGTTTTTGCCAGTGAATTATGAGCTAATTCATGGATTTTTTTCCCCTCATTTTCTCCTTCTTTTTTTGAAGCCTTTTTTTTTTTTTTTTTTTTTTTTTTAAAAGTGCCTTTTTCAAACTATAGTAGAGCTTAACTTTAGACTTCAGAGGACATAAGTCTGGCAGCCTCATATACCTTTGTCTAGTGCATGAAAGCTGATAATATGATTTTTTTTTTTTTTTATAAGGGCAGGCATAGATCTCTCATCCCATTTCCTATCTTCTGTGGCCCCACTACTAACTGTTAGCAGCTTTTGCAAGTCTGAAGTGACAAAAACAGCAAATACATCTATGTATATCTTTTAATAAACCATTACTAAGACTTTCTGAATATCCTGGTGCACACCTCTATTCTGCCTTTTTTTTTTTTTTTCTTCATTCCCATATCATGTGGAATTTTGAATCCTTTCATATCTCCCAGCTTCTAAAATAGGATAACCGAGTTAGCAGCTTGGGAACTCCAGAAGACATGCAGGACATGAAATATGTGTAATTATGACACAGTAGGTGGCACTCTTCCCTTTAAATCCTAAAGCAGTGTCTTTGAGCTTTTCTGCCATACTTGCCATGTCAAGATCCAAAACCAAAGCCTTGTTTGCTGTGGACAATTAAAGATCCCTTAACATGTATAAACGTAAACATTCAGTTATTTCCACAGCCAGAATTAATGGATTAGTTGTCTCAGAAGACAGCAGATAAAGAAAATAAAGGCATACAAACTCTGGTCTGCCAGGTTTCCACTTGAATTGGGGAGGTTCATTTCTGCCTTCAGAAGCCCTACAGACATCCACGTTGCTCCTTACTCAAGTGATTGATGTGACAGGCCCAAAATAAAAATATTCCTATGGAGAGGTTTTGTTCTCAGGCAATGAGTTTCCCCTCAGCTGCTTGTTTCCGACTTTCAACACTGTTCCTGGCTGCTGTATGTTGTTGGAGCTGGACTCCAATACTGGCTGTATCTTATTATTAACATGATCTCTGTGTATTCCTCACCCACCACAGGGTAGTCCTGACCACAGTATTAACAATGATTAAATGCTGAAATGGTCACCCACAGAAAACGTCACTTATTCTTCTCTTTCTTCTGTTTCCCTGTCGAGGCAAAGTTTGTCACAATTTATTGTAGGTCTGAATCAAATGCTGCTTGCTCCAGAAGACTCAGACCTAGGTTTGACTTAACACTGAATGTAGATCCAGAGCAAATGGACTCGCACCACAGTTTCAGGTCCTCATCAAGTATTGATTCCCACCAGAGAACAGGAGAAACCAAAACATGAAAAAATGGCCCTGAGTAATATTTCAGCAACTGCCTTTATTCTCATCCAATTACTCAGGCAAGCAAGGCGTAGCTGTGTGAGTAAAGCTTACATGGGTGAGTAAGACTGGTAAGGACAGGGGATAAAGATGTACCACCTTAATAAATGAATAGTAGTAGGTAAAATACTACAGCATCTGTATCAAATTAGGTTAGCAAAAACTTCTGTTTCAGTACAGTTCAACTTTTCTCTATTATACGCTCTGCCTAATAGTGTAGAATGTTATTTTCCAGAATTTACACTGTTGTTTGTTTTCAGCACTCTGGTATAGTGCATGGGAATCAGATACTATATACAAAGCATTTGTTTGGGAAGTATAACAATGCGTTCTTGCAAACAAGTTGGATGTGAGGCATATATTAGCTCAGGTCAATTTAATCTGAAAACATTTTATGTCTCCCCTGCTGTAAACCATGTGAACTCTTTTCATGTGTATTTACGTATGGCTCTTCAAAACAAGATGACAAATTTCCCCTTCCCTTCACAAAACATGCACAAGCAAGTTCACAATCACCTACTTCCTTTTTAATGCAAACAGTTCTATTCTGGATTTATCACAGGTCATTAATTTGATTTTTCCTTTTTTTTTTTTTCTCCCCTCCAACACTTCCCCTGCCCCCCCCCCCCCCCCCCCCCCCCTCCAAAAAAACCAAAAAAAACAATGAGGGTAATTCCTTATCCTTAAACTGACCTACCTACCTCTTTCTTCACTCTGAAACAGCAGAAAATGTTCTCCTCAACTTACAAACATTAAAGAGGGGACTAAGGCTAATATTCACTTCCACCTTCAAGTAGCTGAAGATGATAGTCAGTCTTGTTTCTCATAGATGTTACTGTCCAACAGTTTTTTTGGTTCAAGAGGTACAAGCTTATTTGACAAGGCTGGTTTTGCCATTAGAAGTAAGAATAATAGTTTTAGACTAATTGAGAATACACAGAACATCTGTGACCATACAATTCATTTTCCTTCAGAATACTTAACCGCGCTTCAAACATTTGATTCCTACTACAGGAAGAGCAAATGTAGCAATTATACTTTATGGTATTAATTACTATTTTAAAATTCATTTTGCATTCACACAGAAACCTCATCTGGGTGTTCTGCTGCTGAGCTAAACTTGCATGAAAGCCAGAGATTTTATGCAATGAAGAGTAGTGGTGAACTGTGATCAGCATTTTCATGCATAGGAAATTGTTTGGCTTTAAAGAGAGTTAGTATATTTTCTGTTTGGAATATATCTTACAAGGAGCTACCGCATTAAAAACAGGATCCTTTTAGACAAAATTATACCCTAGACAGTGAAACGCTTTGGCAACTGTACTTTTCTAAGAGTGACGAACCTTCCCGATCTTACTGAAGCTAGTATTTCCTTTCAAACACGTATGAGGCAATTCCGTGAAGAAAAGGGTTTGCTGGAGTAGACCCAATTTTCTTCACAATACACTAGATTAGTCTCATTAAAAAAAAAAAAAAAAAAAAAAAAAAAAAAGACCAGAGAAGTTAACCAGAGCAAGATCATTTTGCTTTTTTGGTCTAAAAACAAATAGCAAAGGAAGCCCCGAACGTGATAACAGTTGTATAAATCTTACTCTCAGAGAGGTGTCACTGACTCCTCAAAACCTCCACAAGTTCTGCAATTAAAAGAGCCTGACTCTGCCGGTCGTTGATGCCAAAGGATTTACCCGCCAAGTAAAGCTTACTGGCACGAGAATGCCTCACTGAATTACATACACATTAAATGAATGCAAACCAAATGCAGTCATTGAAATAATTTTTGCAAATACAGAGTAGCTTGAGGCATGGTTTTTCCCACTATTTTTGAGGTTAGCTTAATAATTAATACGGGTGCTGGAGGACAAGAAGCAAAAGTTAGCCGAATCTATGTCAAACGATGAACTACCGCACGCAGCCCTGTGTCAGAAAATGGTTGTGGAGATTCATTATTTACAACACCTGCAATCCGCGTGTGCCCCTTTGTAGGATCAAGCGTTCACCTTGCAGAGTCAGGAATCAGCGCCTGTTAAAATTTATTGCAGAGCTGACTACAGCCTCTACCTCTGCAGGTCTATTAGTGAAAAAAAAAATAATAAATAAATAAAAATAAAAATAAAAATCCGAGTACAGCAACTAAAGCCCCGTGCTGCAAAGGCGCTGGCGGAAGCGCGCTGGTTTACAAACTTCGAAAGCAGCGATTAGCTCCGGAGAGGAAAAGGAGAACAAACCTCCCTCCGACGAAGCAGCCAAGGTTAGGGAAGGCAGAGCCACCCTCCCGAAGAAAACCCAGCGGCTGCCGCCTCGCGACTCACCCCGGGAAGAGCCAGGCAGGACCGACTCGGCGGCGGCGGGCAGAAGAGCATCTCCGCTGCAGCTGACCGGGCTCCAGGCTCAGCCCCGCTTCTCCGCCAGCCCCCCTCCCGCTCGCCGCCCGGAGCCACTCCCGGGAGACTCCTCCCTGAGCAGGAAGGGCGGTGGGACGGCCGAGCCCTCTCAAGGAGCAGGTAGTTTCTCCACGCGTGGAGGAGACGCAAACTTTCCACCGCCCACCCCGTCGGCGGACGCCGGGGCGGTGCTGACCCTTCGCCGCCCCCCCGAGGGACGACCCCGACAGCAGCAGCAGCGGCGCCCAAAGAGGGGGGGATCAGTGGGCTCCCACCGAGCCTCGCCCTCAGACAGGAGCTGAGCCCTGCCCGTGCGTGGACGGGGCGGGGGGCGAAGCCCACCCCTCGTCGCCCACCCCAGCACCGGCGGCTCTCCGGCGGGGGCGATGTGCCGTGTCGCTCCCTCCCGGCCGGGCGGCAGCTCCTTTGTGCCAGCCGTCCCGGTGCTTCCCCCTTAGAAAAACTTTCTCCGCCGCTCCCCGGCTCTCCCCCCGGGGAGAAGAGGGGGGGACAGACAGCAGGCGAGAGGACCAGGGAGTGGCAGGGGAAGGGCGGAGGGCGAGGAGCGGGTCTTGCCCCGCGGAGGAGCGGCTGACAGAGACTTCGGCCCGCGGGGGAGACGAGAAGAGAGGAGAGGAGAGGCTGGCAGCACCCCGGGGAAGGGGGCGGGGATGGACCCTGCCCCGGAGCCACCCTTCTCCCCCAAGCGGCGGCCGGGCAGCCCCTGCCGGCGGCGGAGGGGGCCGGGAGATGGAGGCCAGCGGAGAGGGGAGCCCGCGGCCTCAGCCCATGCTCGCGAACAAAGCCCTCGGCAGCACCAGGGGAAAACCGAAGTTTCCTCGGTTGTCGGCCTCTTCCCCCCACCCCAGCACGCAGCCCCAGCCCGACAATTAATAACGCTAATAATGAATAAAACCGAGGCACGCCGCCGAAGCCCAACTACCCCGCACCGATGAGATGTGTGCGGGGTTACGCCTCTGCGCGGAGCGCCTGCACCGTGCCTCTAACAAAGAGCCCACCTCCCCCCGGCCCCCCACAGCCCCCCGGCCGGCGAGCAGGGCTCGGGGCTGGCAGCCGGGGGATGCGGAGGGGAGCCCGGGCACCGCGCATGCAAGCCGTGCCAGCGGGGCAGGGACGGACGCTAGCACGGTAAGCAGCCGTGGTGGGAGGGTGGGGGAAGAGGAAAAAGAAGAGAGGAAAAAAAAAAAAAAGAAAGAAGAAAAGGGAAGCCACGAGATGCCTGGAAAGTGGCAGCGGTGAGCGCAGTGTGTGCACTTGCAGGCGGCTCTCCTCCTCCTCCTCCTCCCCTCGGCGTCGCGATCGCTGCCGAGGCAGAAGGCAGCCGCCGGCCTCGCACCCCGCACCGCTCCCGGGGCGAGCCCTGAGCCTTCCTCTCCCCGCGACCCCAAAACGTCGGATACGGACGCGGACAGGGGAGTACTGTACCTTGTCGGTGCATGTATCTAGGCAGCTAGAGGACAGAACTAGCTGATGTAGTGTCCCATTTAGTAATCCATTTAAGGGGATCTCTCTGGGAAACTGGAGCCACTCTCTCCTTTGCAATCCTTTGTCATTACTACATGTGTGCTTCGCGGGGGACGGGCGGAGTATTTAGTATTTCTACTTTCTGAATTGCAAATGCAATTTGTTCATTTCCAATGATGGGCGAAAAGAGGGGGGAGAAGGGGAAAAATAAAAATAATAATAATAATAAAAAAAAAAGACTTAGGAACTCCTCTCCAAACCCAAATTCCACTACGGTTCCACTCCAGCAAGTCCCCTTCAGCCGTGCCGCGGGAGGTAAGTCATTTCGGGGTCTCGTCCTGCTCCCTTTCTACCAAAAGCGCTCCCCGGCGCGAAGGCTGCTTCAGCAAAACTCCGGGGCCGGCGGCGCCCGCCAGGAAAGCGCGGTGGCTCCTAGCCCCGGGCTGCCGGGCATGGGGCTGGGGGCGCCGGCTGCCTGCCGCTGCGCTGCGCTGCTCCGCCCGGCTCCGGCTCCGACTCCGGCTCCGGCTGACTCCGGCTCCGGCTCCTGCTCCCAGCTCCCGCTCCCGGCCCCCCGCTCCCTGCCCCTGGGACACGGCTCCGCCGGCGGAGGCGGAGACAAAGCCCGGACTGGATCGCGCAGGGCGGGAGCGCCCCGCCCGGCCCCGCCCTGGCCCCGCCTCCTCCCCGCCCGGCCCCCACCGCCTCCCTGCGCCGCGATCGTTCCGCGCCCCCCGCGGCCGCCTCCAGGCGCCGTGGCCCCGGGGCTGGTGGGAGCGGGGCGGTCCCGTGGAAGCCCGCAGGGCCGAAAGAGCGGCCCCGTCCTCCGGATCGCGGCGGGGAGAGGGTCGTGTACGGGCGTGATTGCCTTAACGTGATTTATGCTTTTTCATCTTGTAATTTTTCCTCTTTTTTTTTTTTTTTTTTTTTCAAACCAGCTAAATGAAAAGACAGACGCAACTCGGACCACAAAGCGTGGCGTTAAAATTAAAATAATGGCTTGTTTGCGACAGCTGCTTCTCTGCATTTTATTTCCAGATAATGAAAGGACCCTGAGAAATTGGTTTGGGTTCGGCGTTTGATTTGGGATCTAAAATTACACACGCGCCTGTTCGATTTCTAGTCGTTGGGTTACAAGGGAAGACATTCATATGTATTGAGGAAAAGTTTCTTCTTTGCTTTCAGTCAGTTTAAGCTGAATGTATACTTAGGATAATTTTCTAACCGAAGGAACTGAGACTTAATATATATTTTCTTTCTTTTTCCTGAAAATCTAAAACAGAAGAGAGTTCTGCACCAGAGAATAATTGCTGGGGACAGATAAATTTTAGTTAAACAAACTTAAGCTAGATCTGAAAGCAATTAGGGGAACTGAACTAGTACAAATAATTTCTGGGTACCCAACCATGTGTCAGGGGGGTAAACCAGATGAATGGACGTTGATTTGCCAAGACCCCTAACCCCGTTTCCACAAAGAGGCCCCAGATCATCTCATCCTCTCTCTGTCAGGAAATGAGAACAGAGACTGAGCGCAGCCTGGGTTTGCGGGAAATACCCTTCCACCAGTACCAAATGCTGACATTCAATCACTGCATTATGCTCAATCACTACATGCGTTTTGAGGTGTTCAGAACTTCCATTGACTTTGTTGTGGGTTTGAATTGTAAGCAGATCTAGATTGAGCCCTTGCTGTGCGCTTCACATATACTTCACAAATATTTCCGCAATACTGAACAGTTTATTTGACACTTGCATTTCTTCATTAATCAAAAAGGGCTCTCTGACAGTGAACATTTTTTGTCCCCTATATTTAGGGTTTTGAAAAATACAGACCAGATTTTATATTATGAAAGTTCTGCAAGAAGCAGAAAGCATTGAAAAAATCCAATTTTCCATACATTGGTATTGGCTGTGGCATCAGTTGCCAGAAGTTTCTATTCAGATTCTTTTACAAAAGTGTCTTCTTTCTTTCATCTGCTGTGTTTAATTGTCAAGCCTGCACTGACTAATTTCCTCACTTAAATCACACACTGTAACCACACATTTAGCCTTCTGATAGAACTTAAGCTGGCTCTCCTGCCCTCTGTTCCCTTGTTGATCCTTCTGCTGTTAGCTTGCTAGAATCAGTCTGCAAAACCTCATGTGTCTCCACAGCTTAAAAATACCACCCTCCTTTACTCTACCTGACAACTTGTACCCTTTTCCTCTCTGTACTCTACCTGGTAAAACGTCCTCATGTTTTCTCTCCCACCCAGTCATGTTAGGATGTTTCCATGGAATTTTAATACCAATCTTAGTTCTTCATTCTGTCAGATTTCCTGAAATCTCAGATACAACCTTATCTCTTTTGCCTGGAGTAGTTAAAAACTGTGGGCTATTCACAGTGGCTTGGGGAAGAGAATTATTGCCCTTACCGATGGGAACATATTTTCTCAGTGGCTGCTTTTTGGCAGCTACATTGATAGAGCACCGTGGGTTTTCCAGTCTCTGGTCAGTAAGGGACTGTTGTCGAGGTCTCCATGGAGCTGTGCATTATCCAAAAATATCACACAAGTGACAGAGAAGTGCTCCCACCTATTCCAACTCCTCTTTACACAAGGTGTCTAGCAGAGATTTAACTTGAGTTGACATGAAAGTATTACCTCTGCCCTTTCTTCCTAATCACAAACAAAATGTGTTGACATTAGTGGAACACGTGGGCTGTGTCAGGGAAGAGCAAGCAGCGGACTCCTTTAGCTGGTTTGCGTGAAGTTTGAATCCAACCACTGTGCCACAGACCCACGCTGAACACATTTGCTACTCTACAACTGTGTGGAGCCAAGTGGTTGTAGGAACAGCATCCCATTAGGTGCAGTTCTGACGAACCAGCGTACGGCAGCCATGCAGAGGCACTTTGCAGTGGTTGAGTGAGTCCCCTCTCATTATCTTCCCACGTCAGAATAATCCATGCAACACTTTGGGAGACACGTTCTTCATCATTTATTATTAGATTCAGCTCAGTTTATTCTTGCCCTTTTTCAAAGTTTCAAAGTACAGCAGAGTTTTATGTTGACAAGAAACAACATGTGAGAGTGGCAGAGGAGAGGTTTCTGACAGTAGTCTGAGAAACACTGGGGGCTTTTGCCCCAGGGAAGGAATGAGATGGTTTTGATGTCCAGGACATACTTGAAGCCTGTAATTCTAGACGGGGCTGTAGCTGCTTTTTTCCCTCTACCAGCAATGTAGGAAATACCTTTACCTGTGCGGATATACATTAACAGAAATAAAATGCTGAGTACAGAGACATCTTAATATAAAGAACTGTTTACTTCTTTAATCTTACAGCAACAATGAAAGCTCATCAAACTGTAAATATGATTTTTGTTGAGACAACATTATTGAATGCCTGGCAAAGTAGTTACTCCTACATAGATCAAAATAAGATCTTTCTTTTAATCACTTCAGAGGACTTCACCAAATTCATCTTTACTCTGAAAATGTGGTTGAAAGTGAGCAGTTTTTTAGTCAGGACATAGCTGTTTTTGGCATACTGCACTACAGCTAAAGGTGACTCTTAAAAACCAACGTGTACCTGTTTCTCTTTTGTTTAACATAAAAGAACAATAGGCCTTTTGCCCAACTTGTTCCTGCAGAGTCAGGCACATTGTTTACCATTATTACATTTTCCAGACCACTGTAAACATATAAAATGAGATCAGAGTAAGAACAGGTAGACTATGAGTTTCTTCTCTGGAAGCGATTTTAATGGTTTGTGAATCTCTGCAAAATTAATTCTGTAACTAAGGACCATACTAGAAATGCCAAATTTTTACATTTCTGGCTAGCATGTGTGGATTTGCTTTTCTTAATCTCTTTGTTCAGACATCTTCCAGGTGAAACATAGATACCTGAGTAACCAACCATAGGCTGACCTGGGATATACTCAGCAGGGGCACCCAAAGTATTTACAATTCATAAGCATATTTCAAAATACTCACTGGAAATAGCAGGAACTCGACTGAAGGATTTGCCTGGGAACCCAAAGGGAGTCTCCCTGTGCCAGTTCTGTGCAGGTTGGTGTTTACAACTATGGAGAGTTTTGGAAGGCAAGCCAGGCTGTGGAGCAGATGTTTTATGCAGGAGGCTGCCCTGGTCAGTCCCTGCTGTACTGTGCCAGAAAAATCAGCAGAAATTCCTGTTGCACTGTGAGCAACATTCGCATGTCACTGTGTCATCTAGTTCCCGGAAGAGGAGAGTGTTACACGATCATGCAATGAGCAGAGAATACCGTGGATAGCGTCCGGACCATATGGTGAAGGGAGTGGAGGTTCCTATTAAAAAACAAAACAACTGAGTATGGAAGATCAATATGGAAAACTGATGTAGAATTTAACTTTGTTAAAACTAACAGAAGCTTACAGAGATTCATTATCAAATTACTCCTAACATACATGGGCCAGATCCTCCTCTGGTGTAAATTAACATAATCCTATTAGAGCCTCCGTATTGATTCCACCTGCCGACAATATGTTTTGTCAAATTTCACCAGGAAGGGTCTATAGGATAATTTTTAACTACCCTACGGAGCTCCATAATAGGAATATAACTGATCTGCTCAATTCCATAGGCAGTTATTTAAGTCACTAGAAAAATTATTTGCTATTGAACTCTATCGGATTTTCCATAAAGGCAAGCTTACTTTCTTCACACAATGGATGTGGATGATCTCACATTTGTCTCTTCTAGTTAGAGTCTCTGAGAGGAAAATTAATCAGGAACTGTCGAGGGAGCATCTTAAGAGGGTTTTCAGGGTACCTTTCCCTTGAGTTTCATTACAGGAAAAGACAGTGTGCTTCTCAGTTACTTCATGGTGGTTGAGTTCAAAGCTTTGAGATCTCCATTTTTAATCCAATTTTTTTTTTTTTTTTTTTTTTCCCCTGAATTGCCTTACCACTACTCCAGGCTTTCCAGTATTGTGCTTAGATATTGCATACTTTCTGAGTACAGTGAGGAACCATACTGAAACAAACTGCATTTCTCAGCTGCTGTTTCTCTTTATGTGGTTAAGATTGGACACTAACTACTGAGCTGTTTAGAGGGCAAGGAAAGAGGTGCAGAGGGACTCCCATAAAACAGATACTTTTACTGGAAAGTTAAGTCAAATTCATACAGTTTTCCTGGGGTAAATCCTCTGTTCTCATCAGGGCTACATAGAATCAGGCTTTTGTTCAAGAACTTAAGGAAAATGGTGAGAAAAGAGATTTATTTTGGCTTTGCCTGTGTTCTTACAGTAGATGAATGTGATACAAATTGAACAATTTCTGTGGCTCCCAAAATAGCAATGAATGTTTCAGATCTAGGTGGGGGAACTAAGCAATGTGTAAAATTATCATAATTGAAAAGACAGCACTCGAAGAAGTCGATATTAAAATAAAAATGTTTTAAATACAATTACAGTATCAAACTGAAAGCAAATCCAATTTAAAATAATAAGAAGTGGTTAGTTTAATAAGTCAAAATCATTGCTTTCAGTGTCCCTTCAGCTGAACTGAGCCCTTAGGAGCACTCAGTAAGTGGAATTGCCAGGCAATACAATATTACCAAAGAGAAACCTTTAATGGTTTCAGTAGCTGAAAGAAAGAGGCTTTATTCCGTCCTCTTCCCCAACACACACACTTTAATTCATAACATTAAATCTCACCCAGCTGAGTCCCTTTTTTTAACCCTCAAATCGATGGCAGTGAAAGAAGAAAGGGTCTGTGACTGACGGATTTAAAAAAAAAAAAAAAAGAAAAAAAAAAAAAAAAAGAGGAAGGAGAAGGAGAAAAAGAGCAGCCAGGACAAAATGGAAGAGTGAAGGAAAAGGCTCCAGCTGAGAAAATTTGAGAAGCAGAGTGTACAGTAGGGGAGAGAGAGAAGTGATGAGGGGAAGCAGAAAGGAAGAAAAGGGACTAAAGAGACATAGTATCTATGTGAAGCACAAGGTTAGCAAGATACCTTAAAGGAATGTAGGAAAAATGGAATTAGTTAAACTTGACAAATGAACAGCTGAAAATGATTTTTAGTCAGGTTTTATCCTTTGTGAAATCACTGAACTAACACAACAACAAATGAGAGTTAGAGTTGCTTAGGGTTTACAATTGTTTTTAAATGAAAGTATATGAATATTTTTACATGCTAAAGGAGAAATTAATGTCAAACACATTATGGCCTGCTAAGATGCAGAAGAGGGACTGAAGAATCTGTTGAAAGACATGACAAAGTATTTGGGAAGAAAAGAGCATGTCCTGCTTTTGGCAAAGCAGTTTTCATCAGTGTCATCCTCACACCACCTGATGAGCTATTTGGACCTAATTCTATGTGGAAATACAGAGGGCTTTGTTTCTCTTTTGCCTGTGTTGTGTTATGCCAGGGAAAGTAATATTTATAGTGCTGGAGACTCAAATTCGTTAGTCTAGATTTTATTTTATTTATTTTTTTTATTTATTTATTTTTCCTGGATAACTACCTGTACTCTGCCAATGGTAACTGTTTAACAGCGCTTTACTCCACAGGAAGTTGCACTGAAGCTGGTACAGATAGCTGTAGAGTTAGGTGATTCCTGCTGCATGCAGAGGTGCTAGCTCCTGGCCAATCTTAGGGTGATGATGACAACAGCATTACTGCCACAACACCTCTCTCCCTCTGGGCTGATAGTAGTTTGGAGTTTCCTGGTGATTATTAGAGCTAAAAAGCATTTGCTAATGAAGCCTGCACTATTACCAGGGAATGAAAGAAGGAGAGTAGAGACTTCCTGTGTTTGCTCATTCCTGGCAATCATTAGCTAGCCAGCCTCTCTTGGGTGTGACTGTCCCAGGTAAATCACAGCCTAGAAATTCCAGCTCTGCTTAAGTAAGTTTCAGTCACTCCCCTGCGCCTGATACTAATGCAGCAAAATTGTGAGGAAGTGAGTAAAAGACATTTGGAAGATCTGTAATTAATCCAACACAAAAGGCCAGCGACCATGCAGAAACTGGCTGTTTGGAGAAGCCTGCTTGACTCACCATGACGGACGGGTTTCCACTGCTTGGAGACACATACCCGGTTTCTTAGTGAAATCATTGTCCTTTCCATAAACCTTCACACCAAATGTGGTATAATCAATCATTGCATGTCTGGCAGTTTGGTACATAAAAAGGATACCTTGTAGGTGCAGAAGAGGTAAGATTATATACAATAAAGAAAAAATGTGGAGGAAAACATCAGACATAATCATTTATCTGACATAAACCACAACCAAATTTGTTTATGTGCTATCAGTGATGAAACTACCATTACTTGAAAGATGATGTATTATTGCCAAGGGTATCATTTATAGCAATATTTTTGGTAACTCTTTATTTGGGCTGTCTTGAAGACAGCATTATTCCACACTGTTGGCAGGGACTTCCTGTGGATTTTGCTTATATTTCACATTCAACCTGGTGTGGAATATGTGTTACTGTAGACAGAAAATCAGCAGAAAACATATGTATGTTTTAGTGTCTACTTACTTCCTATGTCAAAGGCACAAATAACATGTATATAGTCCTTGATTTAAGACTGGTAAGTTTCTACCTGGGCCTTTATTTTTCTGAAATCTTTAATTTGGATGTTCAATTGAATAAAAATCAAAGTGGATTTATAAACCAGCTATATCTGATGTGGGCTAAAGTGTGTGGCTCTACAACAGTCTTCAGGACTTTTGTCACTTTGGGATTTTAATAGGACCAGATTATCATCCAGCTATCAAAATCCTTATTTCTAACCAGTTTGCAACCATGCCTCTTAACTCTCTGAAAACAGAGAACAAAGAAAACCTTAATCTGTGGAGTAAAAGCTAACAGGCATTACATTGGAAAGTCTGGTTCAACTCTTGGTCTCAGCAGAGTCAGTGGCAAAGCTGTAGTTGACTTTAGTGTGGTAGGACACTGACTTTCAAGCCCAGATTCATATTTTACCATGGACTAGTGAAAGAGGCCATTTACCACTCACCTTTTCCTATGGTCTGTTTCATGCTAATGAAATGAATGACCTACATCTGCCTTTTGAGGGGAAAGTGTTTCACAGTGACTTTACCTGAGCTATTTGTATCGTGTCTGACACCAACAGATAGATTTTTTTTTTTTAAATTTTTAATGACACTTCTCTTATTTCTTTTTTGTTTAGGCCTGCCCAGAATTAAAAATAAATAAATAAATAAAAAATAGTCACACTATTGTAAAAGGAATTCCTGAGCAGTATATGGTTATTGTTGAATTTTCTAGCAGTTATAGACCCTTGTAAGTAGGGGGCTTAAAATGAAAACTCTACAGTGACCTTAATGATAGTGTCAGATTATAATATGCAGGTTGCTAAAATGTCTAGTTAATGAATGTCAGTAGGATTAGAAAATGATGAGGGCACTTTTTAAGATCTCTGTGCTGTGATAGATTTATATCACTAATAACAATGAAAGGTGCACAGGAATCTATGGACACTGCCTCTCTCCTCCAGAAGCCAGTGCCGTCTCTTATTAATTAAATTGAATCAAGAACAATATAAATCTCCTAGTGCTTATTCCACTCATTTCATACATGCTAATGAGGATGAGCTTCTGAGCTGGTGGTTGGAATCATTTATTCAGTGGTGGGAAAAATAACATCAGGATTCAGACCCCCTGCTGACTTTGCACACTGTTGTGCTAGATTTATATTGGTCTACTAAGGTCTAATAAGTAACTGAATACATTAAACAAGGCACTTGCTACTGCAAGGGTTACAAGGGACTCCTTGTTTTTCTTCCTTGTGTATTCTTTGGTGAGGAGATTAGGGGAGATGGGCCCATTATGTAGGTCTCTCCTCTTCGTATTTCATCCACCAGTTCAAAGCCCTCTTTTCCAAACAGAAACTATGCCAAAGCTCTCATCAATCATTAAAAGTCCCAGCAGTCACAAACTCACTGATTTTGATGGGAAGTGCAACAGTACTGCCTTTTTTCACATAAGAAAGTGAATCACACTATACTTAGCAGGTCAAACTCAACATTGCACAGTATGCGTGATTAGTGAGGACAGAAAATACAGGGCATTCAGCAGCCAAAGAAATGTCCCTATAGAGCTCCTCTTTGGAAGGAAACACAATAGAACAAGCTAGCTGGATATTCCAGTGCTGCATATGTGTTTGGAAAAACAAAAAACAACAACAACAACAACAAAAAAAGACGAACCTTATTCCCTCTCCCCCCTCCCCCCCGCACCTCCCTTTCCCTTCCCCACAAAAAATCACACAGGAAAACAAAACTGTAGGAGTTTTGCAGGTCCACATTTCACTTTGAACTGGCATAGGCTGACCTTCTCAGTCTTCTAGATCTGGGATAACAAAATAATATGCACTATGCTGCCAGACAAATGGGTAGTGTTACAGCCCCAAAACAGAAACGTCATTGCTACACTCTATAGTGAATGCCCTGTGTCCTTGTGTAAATTTGGTAGGAAAACATTACAAACAGTACTGTAGGGCAATATGCAGTAAATGAGGACTTTTAAAAATATGCCACTGCTGTATTTTCTCTGCCCACCAATTGTTCAAAGATGCAAAATACACCAGTTATACAGATCAGCAGACTGATGCCTCCTATAGATGAGTTTATATGTGACACAGGAAATTCAATTAACCTTAATAGCTCAGCCAGTATTACTGCACAGGTAATTAAATAGTACTGGCCATCTCTCTTAAAAGCCTCACCTACACTCTTTGGCTGTATATAAGACTGGGAGGTGCATTTAACAGTTTTTTCAAGCAAAATGGCTGAAAGAAGACAAATTTTTTTGAAGAAAAGGTGTATACTGGATGCATATTTTTGTGCAATGGGGCCCCTATGTAACTGATGTCTATAAACAGGCTGGACAATTTTCTTTTTTTGGAACATGTTGAAGAGAGGCTTCCAATACACATCTAATAGTCCTCCAGTTATATGAATGGAAGATCAGGACTGAATGAATTCAGTGGTGAATGAAGAAGTTTAAAAAATTATGTATGGAAATATGTAAGTGAAGTTTTTGTAAATGACTTTATGATATCTTCGAGTTGATTTTACACTTTGCATAACACCCTCTGAAAAAAACACAGAAAATCAAAGTCAAATCTGATTTTTTTTTTTTTTTTTTTTTTTTTACACTGCTTTCTACCCTTACAACACTCACACACCTCCTGGAAGGATAAGATAGGCAGCTTCTCTCTTGGTCTTCATCTTATTTCTCCTTTTATTGAGAAGCAGTAAGGTAAGAACATGACTGTGTGCATGATCAATAGGCCTTGCAGGAGGTGGGATGTTTAATCTCCATGACATATCATGACATATGTAGTCTCGAGCAGCCCTGGGAGCTGGGATGCAGGGGTTGTGTCTAGCACAGGTCATTCAGATATGACCACCAGGTAAGCAGGTTGCCCTAACCTCCAGAAAATCATTTTTAACTGCAGCTAGTAGCAAAATACTGTCAAACTTTCAAAGGGTTTAGTAACGTTTTTGTAGGAAACATTTAAAGGGGCAGATCCATGCTGTTGTTAAATCAAACTTTCCCATCTAGCTCCAGAGACATTCATGTCCCAGGTCTGCAGTGTATGGTTATACTTCTATTGTTTGATGTAGAGCCTTAGATCTTCAATTAATATGCAATTCAGTATTCACTGAGACAATGGCAGGATCTACTCAGCATTTTGGCAGCTTGTGAAACTAAGATAAACTCTAACCTTTGCCAAATACAAAGGATGATAAAAGCGCAAGTTGCTCTTTCCAGCTGAATTAAAATAAACTGCCACTGACTTTGTAGTCCTCATCCTTTTTTGCTGTTTTACTGTGGTAACCTTCAGCTGGCATTGCATTGTGCCTATAAAATACCCAATGTAGAATTAATAAAAAGAACTGCAGCAGCAAGCAGGGAAGCTAGAGGTACATGCAAGTCTGCCCTCAACCTCTTTTCATCCATTATATTTGAAGGGAAGCATATGTTGCTAGATTTCTGGAGGCTGCCCCTGGAAATAGGTAAGGAGCCCAGTGCTGCATTAATCTGCCTTATACTGCCTCTAAGTTCTATGGGCAAGGTTTCACTGAGGCTGTTAGTTGGGAGCAGCTCAAGATAGTATCACAAAGATCTTTGCATGTACATCTCTCAGGCTTAGGACATTGAAACAGCCAAGTACAATAACTGTATAAAAACCTCTTTTCCTTTAAAATTATTTGAAAACTCAGAGACCACTTTCTTTTGTCAAGAAGACAAAATATAATGTTATTTGTTACAGGGGAGCCAGTATACAGTACAGAAATAAGGAAAACAAAACTAAACAAACAAACAAAAAATCCAAAAGCCAAAAGATGTTTGAGAGTTTTTGTTTTGCATTTTATGAAAGCCTGTGTGTGTGGTTTTGGCAGGTTTTGACTAGGTCTCAGGGTTGAATATCATCCATCTCCTCGATCAACTGTGTAAAATAGGCCAACATATTTATGATTGCTTTTCTCTCATTTTGCAAGACAAGGGGAAAAATAATTCCCATAATGTGCTATTTTTAGTCATTCACAAAGTCACAACAGTCACAACATTTCTCCTCTTTAATGCAAGGTCTGTTTTGTCTCTGTAATATTTTCAGGGAAAATAGGTGTGAAAGACCCTCATGCGCTTCTTTAAACTGTTTCATCTAACTTAAGCAGTTCAAGTGGCAGGGTTTTGCCAGCCTGACATTGAAACAACCTGGATTGAAACACATTAAAGAGAGAATCACACAAACAGCTCCCCTGGCAGATCGAAGAGGGTGATAATCGATAATCCAGACAAGCTGCAGAAAGCTGACCCCGGGGAGCTGGGGTGGGTGCTGGGTGATGGAGTTTGTAAAAGACCAAGTGATTAACCACAGCCAGAAGAGACTGTGCATCCAGAGGTTAACACAGTTTGGATTAAGGTCTGGGTAAACAGATCCAGGAGGCTGAGGGGTAAAAAAAGGAAAACTTCACATGCCTTGCTTCAAATCAAGTGGGGTGTTTGGTACAA
The DNA here is from genome assembly GCF_009819795.1 of Aythya fuligula. Taxonomy (NCBI): domain Eukaryota; kingdom Metazoa; phylum Chordata; class Aves; order Anseriformes; family Anatidae; genus Aythya; species Aythya fuligula. Next base: position 67,939,271 of record NC_045593.1, on the reverse strand, counting down.
GCTAGAACAAACGTATTCTCCTTTCATTTGGAGAGCTTTCAGTACCAATACATTGGTGTTGAAAAGCAGCTTCACCCACCTGACGGGATAAGCCTTGTCACCTGTGTGGGCTGGGCATAGATTCAACCCTCTCCTCTTTTATGGAAGACCTTGGGCCTACAGGCCCCAGGAGAGCGCTGCTGCCCCTACATCTCCACTGCTCTTCTGTGACACTACTGCACTTCATGTGGCTGACCTGAGGAGCCATCACACCGAGACAAGCATGAGGCTGACAAGATAGAAACAGGAAGATGGATCATCCTGGAATAAACTGTGACATGTTGATAGAGGCAGCGTGTAGCAAGAAATGTAGGCTGTGATCCCCATTAGGGGAAAGAAGGAACTAATCTTGGGTGAGCACACATATCACTAGGCTATAAGATGAAATAGGGGCATAGATAGCATCAGTATCTCTTCCTCATTTTTCTGAAGCCTACTTTGAAGATCTTTGAAGATTGCTTTTTTTTAAAAAAATATTTATTTATTTTAGTTTTACTTTTTTAAGCCAAAATGATTTAGCAAGTTTGTAACTAGTTTCATAAGCCAGGGTTATGGCCTAAAAAATAGGCTTGTTACTAGTTAAAAAAAAAAGAAAAAAAAAGTATATCCAGACAAAGTGCTATTATTGTCTAATTCCTGTTGCATGAAAATGTCAGAAATCATGCTACATGGAAACCAATATAGATATACAGCTTATGCTGATTTATTTCACTATGGGGATATAGCATAAAATAGATGCTTTTATGGATATTTTAAAGATTATTTTTACATATAGTATTCATACTAAGCATTTATTGCACCCCCAGTGATCTTAAAGACATATGGGAAGGAAGAGGAGTGAAGTACAAATAACATATCCACAACCAGAGGAGATGTATAAGTTAAATCAGTGGACATTTAATTCTGTTCACCTTTGCTCTGTTGATTTGCTGCTTTAATTTCCTACATCTGATTTCTCCAATGATTTTAAATTATCTCCTCTTCAACTTAAAAAAAAAAAAAAAAAAAAAAAAGGCTAGAATGTCAAGCATTCAAGTGAGTTTGCTGACCAGAAGAATCTCTTAAGAGGCTCACAGTAAATCCAGTGGAACAGTGCATTTTGTTTAAGTGCTTGTCGTTAAAGGTTGGAGTGCACAGTAGACTTGAAAAGAATTTGGAAGACTGATTCAAGTAGTGGCATTATTTTTCACATGAGTGCATCAAGATAGAGTGTAAAGGGTTATAAGAAAAAATTGCAGCCATGGGAAACAATCGATTCACATTCTCATCTCTTTTTAATTAACTTGTCTTCTTTTTAGTCTTTGTCATTTACACATAGCTGGTAAGGTATACCTTGGGTCCCACTGCTTTGACAAATAGAACAAGGAATTTATTTATAGTGGTGATTCTTCCTATGCAATATGTGTATCACTAAAACAGGAGAAGAAATCTATGAAGAACTGAGCAAGGAGGAATATAATTCATGTAGAACAAACAAGAAGATATTGATGATTGACTGACACAAATACATCCACTGTTTTTTTTTTTTTTTTTTTTTTTGACCTTTCTTGGTTTACAAGATCTGAAACTGAGCACCATCTTGTCATCTTCTTCCTTAAGAAATCTTTGTGACAAAGCTGTGAAGTCTCCAGCATAAGGCTTTACTCACAGAACTACCACAGTCCCCCATCCAGCATGGCACTTTCACTGATAATGACTGATATCTGGCACAAACCTGACTGCCCGAGATACCTTCACTCCTTGCACCACACAGCACAGCACAGTGCAGCGTTTTACTGCTGGGATGATTGGAAGAGCTCAGGCTGTTGCTCCAGTGATTCAAATGACAGGGCTGTTGGTGGAACACTCATGTCCTCACAAGCAAGAATTTCTTTCCCTCTCCTTAGCCCACTGGCTTTCTGACTATTTTTTCGCACCTACCTAGTGATAATACAAAGCCTGCCTTCTCTTTCAGGCTTTTGGAAGTGAGAGATGTGAGCAGCAAGAGCAACCACAGTGGCAGCAAGAGGCAGAACCACATCAAAGCTAATACCATAGCCAGTGGTTTCCAAACCAATGCCTTTGAGCTGCTCTTTCTGTCTCCCCAGTGCAGCTCCTTGTAGTTGACTGCTAATATCTGCTTTTGACTCCTTCACCACTGCTCCTCCTGCTCTTGAACTATTGTCTCCTCCTCTCCTCCCTCCTTATGATTTTATTCTTATTCCTTTGCTATCTCTTTCTCACAATCATCTTCTCTCTTTGTCCAGTGCTCCCCAGCACCTAAAGAAGAAAAAGGTTGCATGGCCATAGCAGCAGAAATTGTGTGGTGCGTCTCTGGATGTGCAAATATACATGGACCACATGTCTTCCACTGTAGCACCTCCTACTCACCTTTCTCTGATGGACTATTATTGCTGCCTCTAGCCTTAAGCCTGGCAGTAACCATGGGGACTACATGAAAGGAATTATAGCTGATATGAAAGGAATTAAATATTTCCCTATTAGTACAGCATCTAGCTCAGCAGAGCCTTACACTTGATGAAAAACAGTAAAATAATTGATGGCTTATGCTATATATATATGTATTTATTTATTTAGCAACTATTACAGAATTAAAAGAGTGTTGCCTTGCACCTAGTAACATACACTGACTGATGCATCAAATTATGAACCTTTACTACCTGACAAAATGTGCAGAGCTTAAATACTGCAAAATGGGTGGGTTTGTAAATCAAAAGAAATAAAATTAAATTTACCTCAATAGGTTCTCAATCCTTCTGCTTTATGAAAAAAGCAATACAGGATAATATACCTGCCTCTATTTCAGTTTTTTAACTTAAATTAATGTCCACCATTTTTATATGATGTTATTCACTACTTTGCAGCATTTGGTTCATCCAGCAAGTCAGTCAGTAAAGCACAAATGATTAAGTGGGACAGACCCTCAGCCAAAAAAAATGGGCTGTTTTTTTTTTTTTTTTTTTTTCTCATCCCTTCTTGTTATCCAATGTAAACATATGACATACTGTATGAGTCTAACAGACACTTTGAGCAACAGAAAACAGTTTTCAAAAGCCAATTTGTTTGTGTGTTGTACAGAGGTATTGTTATAGCAATAGTGATAATGACAAAGCTAGGCATACTGGGAGGACTTATCAGAGATTTTGTCATTATAAAAGGGTCTTGTAAAGAGAGTTACACTGTTCTGGGAGACTAATAACATCTAGGTATTTGGGAATTGTTTATGGCAGGTAAGCCAGACCTGGAAACTTGCTGAATACATGAAGGTTTTCAAAAACAAAATATCTCGATCCCATTTTATAGAGGATGGCACACCTATTACAAATGTTTTGAAATAGGATCCTATATACAGCTAAGGCAAATTTAGAAGATATTGAATGAGAGTCAGGAATAAACCTTGCACAAATAGCTCTAATAATGAGGAAGAATTTCTGAGGCAACTTAGTCTTTGATTTATGGATATTTTATCTCTGGATATTAATTACAGAATCTCCTATTATGCTCTTCAGTTCTCAGATCTAAAGAGTAATTTTGTCAGGATATACTTATTGTCAGGGGCAATTGCCTAAAAGAGAAATACAGAATGGAGATACATTCATAACAGAATGGATTATGAGGAAGGAGGGTACTTGTAAGGCATATATTTCTATATTGTGCTTCAAAAAATTCTTTATAACAGGATAACCTAATGATTCAGGATCCAAAAAGCAGTCATTTATATTATCTTATTTATGAACAAGCAATATCTAAAGAGTCTAAATATATTTTAGGAGAACCAGCTTTAGCTTCACATATAATCTTTAAAGGGAGTTCTTTATGCTAAAAAGCCACTGTTTTCTTGTTGTTGTTTGTTTTTCATAGATGTAGATGTTTGGGGATTCTGAAGATTGAAAAAACTTGCCATAAATGAAGTCATAAAAGAACTCTCTTTTGTCTTTGAGAGGTTTCTTGAGCTCTAGGTTTTAATAATCATAACAATTTTAGTTTGCTGAATACCACTACTAATATGTGCATTTCCACATAAATCAGAGTTGCAGAGACTTTTTTTTTCTTTTTTCTTTTTTTTTCTTTTTTTTTTTTTTCCCTAGATCTAAAACAACAACAACAACAAAAATGGTTTGACTGTCAACAGTGAAAGTTAAAACATCAGAGAGAGGCATGGTAGAGACAAATATAGACACAGGAGTGAGATGAAACTTCTCACCCAGAACTTAAAAAGTGTCAAGAAATACTATAATGTTACTCTGTGGCTTTCATGCAACGAACATCAGCAATTAGCAAGGACACTTGGTGATTTTAGGTCAGATCCCTGCATTTCAATTACCTCAGCTAAAAATACAGGTGATCCACAAACATTTACGTAGAATTAAGGTATGGCAAAGTGCTTGTGACAGAAAAACTGTTTTTCCCAGTAAAACAACACAAAAGAGCTGTTGTTGTGCTGTGCTTCCAGTGTGAGCTGCCCTAGCAGAAATGATGGGTTATATAGATACAGCTATGCTAGCATAGCCCATATGAAATTGTTCCCCAGGGTATGCCCAGGATCCCATACAGACCCTAGCTTTCCTCTTTGCAAGTTTGTGTGTTGTGAGGGCCAGGCAAGACAGCACAGAACAAGTCTTTGCAACAAAGGCCTTCACAGAGCACAAAGGAAGACTTACTCAAGCATTCTCCCTATTTCTATGCATGTTACATGTTAGAAAACTCTGATTACGTTCTCATAGTGCCCAAAAGCACACAGAAAACAGGCTGTGTGTTGCAACAAGTGTTTTGAAAGATGATTAGCATGGAAACAGCGGAGAAAAATAATGTTTTGGGCCATTTTGAATGAGAAGGAATGTAGATATTAAGCCACAAAATAATATGAAAGAGTCAGTCTTGTATTCACTGTTCTGCAGGCCACAGCCATCATATCTGCAAATATAATAGGTCAGGCAGTCCATAAGGCATTTTTTTTTCACTCAGGCACAACTCCTGTCAAGAGATGCAGTGCTGAAATGACATAAATACACACACGTCATGTTCCAAGTCATACAAGAATGTAAAATATTCAGGTTGCTGTTTGTGAAGATGTTGAGCCTAAGTTTAAATTCTGACACCTGCATTTATTTTCAGAATGATCTACAGCTTTTAAAATAATTTATTCCACAAACAAGGTCAAAATTACAGGGTTCACCATCCTAGGTTTAAAAAGAACAGAAATCTCCTAATTCTTCTGACAGTTCCAGAAAGCTTTCTCACTCTCTGCCTAACACCACAGATGGTCTTACCTCTATGTAAACCTTCCACTGATGCAGTCAGACAGCTAAACAATACCATGTGAGTAAGCAAATTGCTTCAACAATGAGCAAGGGGATAGGTATTCTCTTAACATTTTCAGCAGGAGACATGAGGAAAAGGGCCAGATACCTTGCAAGAAACTTTGTGCAAAACATTTGAAAACGTTAGTACTCTCAGTTGTGTAAGTCCTCTAACCAGACCTTCTGAAGTTTATCTATCCTTATAACATCTATGCATCATTATTATTATTTTTTAAAGAAAATAATATCTTCTTTTAAATTTGAAAAATGAGAAGGCTTTCAGGATATAATCTGAAACATAAAGACAAAGTGGTAGGTAATTTTTTAAGCAAATATGTAGATTAGATGCAGACACCCAAGACAATATATATTACCAATTAACAGCAGAGTTAGACTGTGCCAAAGAAAATAATTGATTTCTTTCTAATTTGCAGCATTACTCTGGTATACTTATTGTTTAGGAGACTGTGAGGTCCATAAATTTCCACGTGTGGAATTATGCTGTTCAATCCAATGCACACAAAGAAAAATATAAACCCAACACAATTAAGTCAATAGGCAGAAAGATGTTATGAAGAGAAAGTAGAATTCCAACATTTAAAAAAAAAATAATTTAAGAGTTGGTTCAAAGTTAGCACACACAACCTGAGTGGTATGATTTCTGCAGCAATAATGAACCTCGTGGCAGGAAATGACCAGGTGCATGACAGTTTTTGTTGGCTGCATTGTGTTGTCTTCCTGTAGGATGCAGCTGTTCACCTATTCTTTAGCAAAAGCAGATGGAAAATTCATGTAGCTAATTGGTACTACTGACACAGGAGTCAAAGAAATGTAGTTACCTTTTTTTTTTTTTTTTTTTCCTTTGAATTCATTTTCTTCAAGTAGAGTATTATTATAATGGGGAACCCTAAGTTATGTAGAATTTCAAGGAGAAAATGTCTGAAAGTTGATGAAAAATGTCTATAAAATAAATAAAGGCTTCTGAACTGAAGACACATTATCTATTTCTTCAATTAGCAATGAAGTCCTTGTGGTATTCTTAAGGAACTGTGGGAGTTCTGATTGAAGTATTCATTATTTTTGAGGATACCACTGCTGGGTAAAGGAAAAGAAAAATCCCCAAACTGAGCTGTGGAAAGATACTGCTTTGTAGGTGCAGAGGTTTTGGTAATGAAGCTTTATATGTATATGTTTAATGAAATATTTGTAAAATTCTTTCTTGGTAGGACCCTAAGAGATTATTTTAATCTGCTGAGTTGAAAGTAAAACAGATCATTCGACTTCACTTCGGGAGAATATGTGTATTTATAAAAAAATTAAACCTCATAAATATGCTGTGTCTAGGGCTTATTTATAGTGCCTTTTTCAACCGAGAATATGTACGAAAAATAAGAACAGTTCTGGAAATAAACTGATGTGATGTGTCTACCTTTTCGTATTATTTAAATACTAACAAATACGAATATATTTTGTTTTCTCACAGTGTCTTGACTTTCAATTTCCAATATATTACTACAAGCCAAAACAGAAGTTTTGTGGAGAGCTTAGGACATAAACTCTGCTGACAGCTGAACAATGAAGATAACAAATTTCAGTGTAAATGTAGTCTTAACTGAAAATGCTATAAACTGATAGACATTAGAGATTTTCTGTCTTTAAAAACATTTTTAGCATCTTCACTTTTCACTCCAAAGCAAAATGCCTAAAGGATGAGATTGGGTTTTCTAGGGCCTCTATGGCTCTCTTCCTTGTGTCAAAATAAAATCTAATGGGACTGAAATAATAAGAATAAATAAATAAATAAATAAATAAATAAATAATATTTTTTCTTGTATTTTTTCCTTTTAGTAAAGCCCAGACAGAAGAATCACACAGCCTTATTTCTCAACAAAACATCTGATAAAATTATTAACTTCACTTACATGCTGTGTATTTCTTCTAATTACTTGCAATCACCATCCAAAACACTGAGGTATCTTAGAAACCACAATTCGTATTGTTACCCTGACAAACCTGTAATAAAATGACCTTTTTTTTTTTGTTTTTTCTTTTCACTTTGGAGAAGGGGGACCTTAGTCACCTTCCTTTATTTTCTGCCAGAAAATCTACTGGAAATCTCTGCAAATCTTCATTCAGCTGGGAAGAGGAATGTAATGAAGAGACAGGACAACCCAAAGAATAGAAAACAGTGCTATTATTATTATTATTATTATTATTATTATTATTATTATTATTATTATTATTATTATTATTATTATTATTATTATTATTATTATTATTATTATTATTATTATTATTATTATTATTATTTTTTTTTTCTAGAGTATTCTTGGAATAGGGCTTTTCCTCAAAAATGATCATATAACCAAGATCTTATTACTTTGTTATGTTCCTTGGGGACACATTACTGAGAATAAAAGGGTCATTCCAAAACAGCAGACAGACTTCCAAGAAATTAGAGAACAGGCACTATAATTGACAAGGGAGACCTCTAGGCAAATTTGTGTGTAATAGGGATCTATATAGATCTTAGAGAAGGGTTTTGTGACCATTTTCTACAAGGAAGCAAACCATGTGTTATGTAAGCCTTTGTAAAGGCAGGGCAGCAGAACTGCAGGAGCAATAAGCTTTAGTAAAATCAGTGAACATCTCTGGCGTATTAGTGCAATACTGGTACTATTGAAAGTAGTAATGATTTGGCACAGAGTTTTAGTATAACTTTACATTTCAGTTCAAAGCTTAATCAAACTTAACTAAATGTCTTTGGATGAGAAACAGGCCTGTACATTTCTGGAACTGTGACTCCACTTAAGATTTTTATCTTCTGCAATATTTTTCTGTTTGCTTTGGCTGAAATTAGAAACAACAAGGCACTGTTGTTGAAAGGAAAAGAAAAATGTAATCAAACCAGGAATCCTGCATTGAACAGGCTGACATGTAAATGAAACCTCCCCTGGCACAATTTGAGGCTGTTTCCCCGTGTCCTACCACTTGTCACTTGAGAAAAAGAAACCAACACCCACCTTGCTACAATCTCCTTTTAGGAGGCAGTTGTAGAGAGCAATGAAGTTTCCTCTCAGCCTCCTTTTCTCAAGACTGAAGAAACCCAGTTCCCTCAGCCACTCCTCATTTGTCTTGTTTTCTTGTTCCTTCACCAGCTTCAATTGCTCTTCTCTGAATGCATTCCAGAAACTAAATTTCTTGTAGTGAAAGACTCAAAACTGAACACAGTACTTGAGGTGGGGACTCATAAGAGCTAAGTACAGAGGGACAATTGCTTCCCTAGTCCTGCTGCCCACATTAATTCTGTTGCAGGCCAAGATGCTCTTGGCCTTCTTGACCACCTGAGCACACTGTTGGCTTGTGTTCAGCTGGCTGTGACCAGCAACCCCAGGCCCTTTTCTGCTGGGCAACCTTCCAGCCACTCTTCCCCCTGTACTGCTGCAATGGGGTTGTTATGACCCAAGTGCAGGACCCAGTACTTAGCCTTGTTGAATGCCATAGTATTGGACGTGGCCCATCAATCCAGCCTATCCTGATTCCTCTGCAAAACCTTCTCACCCTACAGAAGATAAATCCTCCTGTTCAACTTGGTGTCATCTGCAAACTTATAGTGGGTGCACCCAATCCCTTTACCAAGATTGCTGATAAAATGTTAAAACAAAACTGGCCCTGATACTGAGTGCTGGGGAACACCAGCTGTGACCAGTTGCCAACTGGATTTAACTCCATTGACAATGACCCTTTGGGTCTACCACATAGCCATTTTTTTACCCAGAAAACAGTACATCTACCTAAAACATAAGCAACCAGTTTCTTGAGGGGAGTGTTATGGGAAACAGTACCAAATATTTTGCTAAAGCCCAAGTAAACAAAATCCACAGCTTTTCAATTGTTCACTGGATGACATGGTGTCTTATTATAGAAGGAGGTCAGGTTTGTCAAGCAGGACCTGCTTTTCATAAAACCATGCTAACTAGGTCTGATCACCTGGTTGTCCTGTACATGCCATGTGGTGGCACTCAGGATAATCTCCTCCATGACCTTCTCTGGCACTAAGGTCAGATTGACAGGCCTGTACTTCCCTGGATCCACTTTTCTGCCTTTCTTTTAGATGGGTATATCATTTGACAACCTCTGCTCAACTATGCCCTTCCTGGTTAGCCAGGACTGCTGGAAAATTATTGAAAGTGGCTTGGTGAGCACTTCCACTGGCTTTTTCAGCACCCCTGGGTGGATCCTGTCTGGCCCCATGGATTTGTTTGTGTTCAAGTGGTGTAGCAGGTCACTAAACATTTTCCCTTGGATTATAAGGGCTTCATTCTGCTTCCTGCCTCTGTCTTCCAGCTCAGCTGTCTGGGTACTGAACTATTGACCTTACTAATAAAGACTGAGGCAAAAGAGACATTATTAAGTACCTCAGCCTTTCTCTCATCTCTCATCACTGTGCTTCCCTCTGCGTCCTGTAAAGAATGAAGATTCTCTTTAGTCCTCCTTTTCTTGTTTATGTATTTATAAAAACATTTTAATTATATTTTATTGCAGTAGCCAAGTTAAATTGTAGCTGGGCTTTGGCCCTTCTGATTTTCTCCTTGCATAACCTCACAGCATCTTGTGGTCCTCCTGAGTTGCCTCCCCCTTTTACCTAAAATCAAACATCTTTTTCTTCCCGAGTTCCTGAAAAAGTTCTCTGTTCAGACTGGTCAGTCTTCTTCCCTGTCAGCTTGTCTTTTTGCACAATGGGACAGCCTGCTCCTGTGCCTTCAGGATTCATTGTACTCCTCTGGCCTTTAGAACTGCCTTCTAAGGGACTATGTCAAACAGGCCCCTAGATAGGCCAAAATTTAATTAGTATTTTATGTTTTAGTATATAAATAGTATAAATAATAACTTAGTATTTTATATTAAGTGGTCATTTGGTAAAATACCGGATGTCAGTAAAGCAGGGACTAAAGACTTAGTATGACAGATGGACATGCTTGCACTCACTATCTCTCCCTACTTCACTTTGACATACTTAAAAGTATGCAGAGCAACAACATTAAAAACCGACAATTAATGCAACCTTCTTTTATCATGGCAGGTAGCAGAAAAAGAGAGAAGAACCTGGGCAGACAGAGAGTTTCTGATATTCTCAGTCAGGGAAGGAAACCAAAATGGATCTTCCAAATCCAACAGCTGTAGAGGTGTGTCTCATTGTTGTGGTTTAACCCGGCTGGCAGCTAAACACCACGCAGCGTTCGCTCACCCTCCCCCCTCCCTCTCTGGGACGGGGGAGAGAAATGGAAAGTGAAGCCCGTGAGTTGAGATAAAGACAGTTTAATAAGACAGGAAAATAATAATAATAATAATAATAATAATAATAATAATAATAATAATAATAATAATAATAATAATAATAATAATAATAATAATAATAACACAATGATGATAATAGTACTACTACTAATAATATGTACAAACAAGTGATGCACAATGCAATTGCTCACCACCCGCTGACCGATGCCCAGCTTAACCCCGAGCAGTCCGGCCCCCTCCCCCCAGCTAGCCACCCCTATATATTGTTTAGCATGACGTCAGATGGTATGGAATACCCCTTTGGCTAGTTCGGGTCACCTGTCCTGGGTCTGTCCCCTCCCAGCTCTTACTGCACCCCCAGCCTGCCTGTTGGCAGGACAGAGCAAAGGCTGAGATGTCCTTGGCTTGGTATAAGCACTGCTCTGCAACAATTAAAACATCGGGGTGTTATCAGCACTCTTCTCATCCTAAGCCAAAACACAGCATTCCACCAGCTACTAGGAAGAAAATTAATTCTGTTCTAACTGAAACCAGGACACTCATCCATCATCTGACACATCTGTGGACAGTGAAATCAACAGTTGTGCCTTCTTCAGGACCCTGTCTAGAAGATTGGATCTCACAATACATATTTTATTGAGCCTAAGCAAACCACAAATCTGGGCTGTGGGACTCAGTGGAGCTTGGACATGGGACAGAAAGTGTTGCATAGTGCTCTCAGGGCTTTCCAGTCATTTAGGAAAAGTACATAAGCTAAGGTTTATGTCAATGTAATGTTGAAATCTTGAGCACTTTCCAGATTTAGATAACAGTCAAGTGACATTTCTGATGACTGTAATTTGTATTTTGCAGTTAAAGCCTATCTCAGATCCCTAAAGTCTTTTCTGGATCTTGGCTTATGGTATGTGAGACAGGAAGCATTTCTTACAAACAGGGCTTTACAAATCCAACCATGATAGTAGGAGGCACTTAGGCAAATACACAGAATTTCCTCAGTGTCAGCAGCCAACAGTGTCACTTGCAGACCATTTTTTATTTTTATGTTATTTTATTTAAAAAAAAGAAAAAGAACAGATCACTTTGTATTGTTATTAAATCTGAAGGAGAAGGACGACTACTGTAAACATCTAACAAGTGATGCTTTGGTGTATCACATATGTTTTTTGGGCTATAATGCCTTAGTTGTTGGAGATCATCTGTGGACTAGCTATATATGAAACTCATTCTGTCATAAAATGTAACATGATCACGCTGAAAGTGAGTTATGATCAGACACACCTCTGAGATGATTATCATCTAGTTTGCTTTTAGCACCGGGGAAGGTATTACAGAGTGGATTACTGCTGTAATAAGGCCTTCTTGTGGGGATTTAGAAATAGATATGCATTATTAAAATATTTGTTAATGATTTTCTCTCATTAAATGCAGTATCTCATATTGGTAATTTTGCTTTTATATTACATGCCTATTTTTAAAAACTTTAAAAGGAGGATCTTAGACATTGGGGAATACAGCATTCAGCCTCAGAGACCAGATTAAGCTGAAACTGAGCTGTCAGAACCATCTCTCTATGCCACTCACTACTGCTGAATAAAATGAGATTAGTGTGAGTATTTCATCTCTCCCTTCATATGCACCAGCAATGTTTGGAGGACTCATCTCACAAAGACCATAGCTAAGTTCAAAAGCATGAGCACACTGTGATACCCTGATAAATGGGAACTTCCAAATTATTAAGAGCTGAATAATTTCACCCTACATCTAGCAATGAACAAGCACTTCCTGGGATGATTCAGGAGCAACTTAAAGGTTGTCTAACTAGATTCTTTGAGGGTTAGTTTGAAGCAAGTAGGTGAACAGGAAGTACCAAGGTTCTGTTTCTTAGCTCTTGATAAGATGTGAGGCATACATGTGGTATTACAGGGAGAAAAACAATTATGTAATTGATGGTAGTAATTTGAAAAGATACTTATAGCTGTGCCATCAATTGCACTTTAGCAATGACATGTTTAGCATACTTCCTCTCGTAGAATGGGTAGACGTTCAAGGACCTCTGAAACTAATGGGCTGATTGGGGCTTTCCTTTGGAAAACTGTTTCCATCTGTTATGCTAAAGGCTCTGCATTTGTTTTATGGTGCTGGATTTTTTCTTTGGCATGTGATACGCAGAGACAAGTGAGGTAGAGATCTTGTGGATTTATATAAATTGAACATCTCTTGCATACTTTTCTGTGCTTGATGACCAAAACAGGCCTTTCCAGGTTCTGCATTGCTATTCAAAATCAACATGGGTATCTTCTTTAACACGCTGAGATGGGAAATCCTAGCAAGTACCTTCATACTCATATAACACTGTCTGCATCCACTGTTTAAAATGTTTATTATATTACCATCATTCTTTTGGAAAAAGCCAGAACTTCCTGAAAGCTTATATGAAACTAGCACAAACTAGATACCTTTCCATGTGTCAGCTCTCACTTACATCTCTTACTTTCAAACCTTCACCCAAATTCAGTCTGAACTCCTGAATGGAACCCTGTTTTTAACCTCAGAAGATGATCAGGTTTTGTGCCCCTCTCTGGACCCCATTTTTAGCCAAATTCAAGAAGATTTTTTCTTATCTCAAAGGAAACCTAACCTGTCTGGAAAAAGGGAATACACAGAAATCATACAATGTTGCCAGTTTTCGTGTATTTTTTTTTTCTCATTTATTATTTGAATTTTCCAGAGAATATGACAAATGAATATAATAAAGAATATTAACTAATATCAAATCAGTCTGTTTCAGCTATATTCTGCTGAACAACCAAACTTTTAAATGCTTGTCCTAATACAAGTCTTTGGAGAGATGTCCTCATTTCAGATTTTATTCCACTTTTGCAAGGTCATACACAAAGACAGTCCCAAAGCTCACTGGAGACCAAAGGGGCTAAGAGACCCCTTGGACCAGCTTCCCAAGCCACAGCTCTGCTTAGAAATGAAACTATGCAAGAGAGAAAATTATGCTCCATGTCATTATATGATCTGAAGTTGCTAACACAGAAACCCTGCATCTAGCATTTGAAGAAAAATTCTAAACTTACTGTCTCCATTTTCAGAATTACAGACTCTATTTAAAATGAGAAAGTGATTTCTCATCAGAAACAATATGCCAATACCGAGTCTGATTTAGTCTTTTGAAATGATTGACAGTTTTTCTTAAAAACCTTTCAGATTTATCATCCTTTCATTCTGGGAAAACACAGCTGCTTTCCCACCTTTGAACACACCCATATTTGACAGACAGTGGGAATCTACATTTTTGAAGAGGCTTTTACAACCTCTTACTAAGTCAAAGGTAAATGTTAATTCCTTTTCAGGATTGTTTCTGAGTTGGATTTGCACATTTTACCACAGGTGGCCTGCAGTTGCCTGTTGTATGCACCTTTACTTCAAGATCATTAAGACCACCGAAGGAGAGAGCATACAGATGCCTGCCCCTGAGAACTACTAGTATTATGGATGGATTATTAGACTATGCTGATGACCCGACTTTCTTCCAGCTCATCCAAAGCAGGCTTTTGCTTGCCTGGCTGCAGACCGATAACTTCTCTTCTAGCCTAGGCATCACAAGAAGCAACACCAAAACCAATCCTCCTGCTTTTAAAGATAGCCTCTCTTCTGAATGCTATCAGCATATGCTGACACTGATGCCAGTGAAACAAAGCAAAGAATAATACTCTAAAATAGTTCATCTGTTTGCAGAGCACAGTTATATCTCTAGATCAAAAACTAGACAGCTTTTTATAGCTGAAAGTATTTTTTTTTTTTTCAAAGAGATTTGAGTCCACAAACAGGGAGACACACAGTGACACCTGGACATGCAACTCCTCTTGTGTCTCTGCTTTCTTTGTCTCAAACTACAGATTTCACTTGACAGTGAAGTTGAGCCCCTGAAATGCTGTTTGTTTCCAAGCAGAGAAGGAGGCACCTTCGTAGAACTAGCATGCAGTACAGGGCTGCTGCTTCATTTTGTGGGTAATACATTCCCTATTATACTTATTGTTCTGTATTTATTCTATTGCCTGGTACTGTAATACAGTGCTCTCAGTATGCTAATGGGATTTCATGGGGCTGCCATCACCAGTTTGATTTGTAACAGGAAGCCAGGACAATAAAGGCTTTCAGAAGATTAATGTGAGAAATGCATGCCTCTGTAGAGGGGCATCAGTGCAAAATGAAAAACAACACTGTCTTCCATTGCTTGATACTGCCATCTCATTTTCACCAGTAAATAACTAGTGCATTTCTCTCCACAATGAACATTAACAAAAGGAAGGCAGCCTTCATTAACAATGGGCACACTGTAGGAGGGGACAGAGAGGGCAGCCTTCCTCTCAGGCATCTCATATAGTTACCTGCCACTCCTTACTGCCCTTGAGCTCCCTCGGTGAACATCTCCTGACAACTTGTAACTTTCCACCAGAAAATGGTTTAACAAAAGCTCTGGCAGTTTAGGAATGGGTTTTGACAATATGCTCATGTACGTATCCCAGTGAAACTGACTTGCCCAACAGGATAGCTAAGCTGATATAAACTGCACTTAGTACAGAGCGCACAACCTGTGCTGTTTAATTAAAAACAGCCTGACAGCAACATAGTTAGGTGGCCTCAGGAAATGGCTTCTTATTTTTTGCTGGACACACGTTATCATTACACACGCTGATCAAAGGTTGCCAGCCATTGTCTGAGTCACAGAGTGCTCCTGTATTAATTTGCATACTCAAAGAACTAAAAGATAAGTATTTTCATTAATTTATTTCTTACCTATTTGCATGTCAATTATGTTGTTATTTCAGTGTAAAACCTACAGCATGGATGGAGAAAAGGGGAAGAATGATTAATATGAGGTCATTTCCCTTGCTGAAGGCCAGATTAATCTTTCAAGAGCCCTTGACAGGCCACACATCAGGTGCCATCTGAAAACATGAAAACAGAACCAGCTGGTATAACAGGCATGCAGAGGCAGTGCAGAATGTATATGGCCCACAGGCTGCCAGGGCCAATGTGCAGAAAGCAACATTATCCCACACCCATTGTTCAGCAGTTTAGGCAGCCCTAGAGTCTCCAGATGTATATACCCCCTTGGACCCTCACAGCTCTGGAGTGGTGCAACAAAGGTCTATAGTGCAAACGAATCAATCTGGACAACAGCTGTTCCTGCTTACATACCTCCACAATGATCTGCATTCTCTGTTACCCCAGGTTGTCTATCATCTCACTGTTTCCAAAGGCATTTCTACAGTGCTATTTATGCATTGTCTACTACTGTTTAGATTGTGATTTTCTTAGCTAATATAGCATCTCTGCCATTTATCTAGTTCTGTCCAAATGCACTGTCTTTGGAAAGCTCAAGAAGCAGTGCATTAACAGGAAGCAGCAGGTACATCTGATATGGTTTCTTCTGTTTTTTTGTCTGTCCGCTGGAGTTGGAATTTGCTGACCAATGACACTCAGGTCATAAGCTAGCTCAAGTTTTCTAGAAGGAGGGCTCAACTGTGATAAATACAACATTTCTGAACAGTACTTGTCATTTAATAATGTAGCATTAGTTCATTAAATAATGAAGAACTGGGAGAACATTTCCGCCTCTTGTCACAGCAACGCATGCCAGAGGAGTGTTGCAGGTCCATTTTCTGTTTCTGGTAACAATACAGGGCATCAAGGTATCATACTTCTCAGGTGCCCTGAACAAGTATGCATGGTAGCAACACTTGTAATATTCTGTAGTAGTTCTGCTGTGAAAGCAATAACAAATAAGGTACTTTGTGTTACATTTCTTACTCCAAGTCTGCTAGACGGGTTATGAATTGATTTAATGTGACTTAGTTAAATAGATTAAAGTCTACACTCCATTAAAACATAATCAACTGATGTGCCTTGCAGGAACTTTACTTTATGAACAGGACTATGCTTTAGAAGTGACTCTTTCCAAAAGATTGATTTTGCCTCATTTTTTCCTCAACTACCTCCTGTAATCTAGATTCAAATGACGGGATGAGCAAGGAATTCAAACCTATGGCTGTTTTGCTGTTCTCCATAGCTCTGATAACTCTGTAGCTTCTCTTGCTTTACTGCACAGGTGTGCAAATGTACATGATGATTGTCACAGGTCTAAGAAACTTTTGTTTTGTTTTCTTTTGTTTTGATGAGGGTTACAAAGTTTGCTGACAAAACCATGTTACTTTGGGTAGTAATGATAGAACTACCTGTGCAGAACTGTAGAAGAAATGCATGAGACTTTGTATTTGGGTGTTAAAGTAGAAGACAAAATTTAATGAAGTAAATATAAATCGATGCACACAGGACCTTGTCTTGCTCTTCCTTTCCCCATGAGTTCTTGTAAAAAATTATGCTTAATGAGCTGTCTGTAATGAGTCAGGAATAAGATCGTGAGGTTACAACAGGCAGTTTCATGACAGTGTCAACTTAGTGGTCAAAAAGGTGTATTGACTATTTGTAAATATTAGGAAAGGAATAGGCAATGATACAGTGTTTGAATAGAATCTTATCATTGCATAAATTCATGGTGGGTTCTGTAGCATTTTGTGGTTGTAGTAAATTTAGAAAATGTCCAGAGAAAGAAAAATTAGAAGAATCAGAGAAGCTGGATCTTAAATGCATAATAGGTAATTACATGGTGGAAATTCTTTTCCATGGGATGCTGTGAAAATTAATATTTCACACAGAGTCAAAGCAACACTGAGAAAACTACAAGAAAAAAAAAAAAAAAAACACAACTGGAGTCTTCTAAGCATATGAAGAAACACCCCTGACGCAGGAACCTCATAAACTAAAAATTCTGGGAAGCTGGAGAAAATTTAAACAGTTGCTTTGAACAAAAGCACTTCCCTAATAAGTCACTTTTGAAAGTTCATAGGAAAAATGTGTTAGGCTAGAAGCTCTTACACACTACGATAATTTTTAAATTCATACAATATAAAATGTCCTAATGATCCTTTAATAAAGTATTCATAATAAACTCCCTTTAGAGAGAGAGGGAAAAATATCAACAGAAAAGGTTAGGTTCCTATATCCTGGGCTGTGATAAAATTCTGAAAATGTATAGGAAAACACAGAAAGACTGAAATTCAAACTAGTCATAAACCACTGATAATACCTGCAGGTTTTTTTAGATAAAAATTTCTCTAAATGATAAAAGGAGCTTGAATATTGAAGTTGTAATTTGGCTTTGGGGATCTTCTGTGGAATCTAAATGTTTGTCTTTGAATATATTAAATCTTTCCATAAGATTAAGCTGACAAGGAATTGTCAGATGCTCATCTTTCAGTGGGGAAAAAAAAGTACAAGATGATGAACCACCATACTGAAAGGAACATATATATATATATATATATTTTAAAACAAGTACAGTTAAAAGGAACTCAAGGCTGTGTTAATTTTATTGTCTCATAGTTGCAATTGCAATTGCAGGGAGCTTTGGTTTTCTGCCAATTTGTTGCCAAGTGTTAGTTGACATATGCCTGGACAGGAAGTACTAACATGCTAACAAAGAAAGCTCCAATGATTGCTTTTTTTTTTTTTTTTTTTTTTTTTTTTTTTTTTTTACTGTATTCATGGAAAAGTTATTTTTAATCTACTAGTAACTATTTTTGTAGCTTCTTTTTTCTTTTGTACATAGCATTTTTCTCCAAGACTTAGGAGACAATTCTGTTAGTGCAAAAAAAAATTTTGTTACGTTCTCAGCCTTTTTTAAATGAAACTTAGAATAATTCCCTACATTTTGTTATTTTGGCACAGACCCTTTCTTCCTTGAATATCTGTCCATGAATATCTCACCATTTAAAAAAAAATGATGGCTACAACATCACCAAAACATCAAAGGTTACTTTTGTCCTAGAGTTCTTGGTAGGTTTCACTATGCATATAAAACATAAATCTAACATAAACATGCCATATTGACATCGTAGCTTTTTTTTTTTTTTTTTTTTTTTTTTTTTTTTTTTAAGATCAAGCATCTGGAAGCACATCAAACATCTGGAAAAATCAGTGATTCAACCATAGCTCATTCTAATTTGAAGATGCAGTTATTTGTGTCAAGATGAAAGCATGAACTATATCCCATAAAGGCCTTTGATAGCTACACTAGAATGCAAGTGTAACCATGGCATGTAAGTGTAAAAACTGAGATCCATATATACCCTCTTCCCAGCAATGCTTAGCCCTGGGTACATCTTTGATTTCAGAGTGTCTGGTGAACCCAGAGCTCTACTTCAGAGATGCTGGTGTTGCTCTCAGTGCAGCTGAGTTCCCAGCTTCTGCCAAATAGAGCACAGGACTCCATCCAGTTGCAATCTTCCAAATATCCATAATTGCTTATTGGCAAGATGAGATTCTCAGGTTCTCATCCAAATGATGATTTTTTATTATTATTATTACTTTTTTTTTTTTAATCAGGAGAGAAACAGACAGCCACTTATTCATTAGTGGGAGCCTTTGGTTCAGTCCTTCTCACATGCTGAGAAAGCTTGCATGGTATTTCTCATCCTTGTGATCCAAAGCAAGAAAAATGCTGATTTTGCTGCAGGCTTTTACTCATGAGAGGAACTTGCACCAATGAAAAGCTGCATTTGGAGAAAGCACTGGGTCCCTGTCTCTGCATAGTACTGTGTTGTCTCTTAGGTTCCTCCAAACAGATGAGCGACTTCATGCTAGGAGGAAACTGTGACACTGTGGTAAGAAAGTTACCACATTATTATAAGGAGTAGGCAACCAGAAGTCATGGGGAAGGTCAGAACTTGCTCATCCCTCTCCCTGTGCTTTGCTTCTCATCAAAATAGAAGTATACTCTCACCCACTCACTAAAGGTAGCCTCTGAGCTGCAGTGTGAAGAGGGTCCTTCCTGTAGCTCTCAGTCTGACATCTGCATCTACAAAGGGTGAAGATTCAGGACTGCTGGTTTCCTAATTGCTTCCTCAATTCACAGGATGTTCAGATTGTCCTCCTGGGGTGACCCCTTCTGCCTAGGCAGCATGCACAGAGCTAATGCACAGTGTTCAGAATTTGGGATTCCACTCCAGAGGCCTGCATGCTTCATATAATTTATTACATCTAGCTATACATGGCCTTCTTTGGTGATGATTCATTCTATGTGTTGTATAAATTCATGGTTTCTGAAAGCTCTCAAATGAAATACAACTGTACAATGGAAGTGTCCTCTGCTATGTGGAGAGTGTTTCACTGTTGTTGGAAGTGCATCAAAAAAGTAATGAATTACTTTACTTTATTTTTTTTTTAAATTAAAACTTCATGACAGTGCAGCTGTAATACAAACTAAAAACAAACAAACAAAAAACAAACAAACAAACAAAAAATAAACTCAACTAAACTACTAGCTAGTGGTCGTCTTTTGTGCCATAATGCCACACCAGTCAATAAAACGGTGTCATCACCCCGACTTTAATGCCTCTACACAAATGCACATAGCATGAGGAACAATCAAGGGGAGTTAGAAACATGCACATGCTTTCAGGGCTATGATCTTAGTGGCATTGTAGAGATGTGGTGTGATGGCTCCCACGGCTGGAGTGTTGGACTGAAAAGTTACAGGCTCATCAGGAAAAAGAAGCAGGGGAGATGAGTAGGGTGTGTCACTGTCTATGTCAATGAGCAGCTGGAGTGTGTGGAGATCTGCTAGTGGATGGATGAGGATCCAACAGAGAGCTGATGGGTCAGGATTAAAGGGAGGGCAAGGACAGGTGACATTTTAGGGGGGGTCTGCTAAAAGTCACCCAACCAAGAAAAATGAGTGGATGAAGTCCTCTATAGACATGAGCAGCCTCAAGTTCTCAAGCCCTTTGACCACCCTGATATCTGTTGGATGGACAACACAGAAGGAAGGAAAACTCAGGGAACCACAGGCCAGTCAGTCTCACTTCTGGCCATAGCAAAATCATGGAGCGGATCCTCTTGGAAACTATGTTAAGGATCATGGAGAATTATGAGGTGATTGGTGATAGCCAAGATGGCTTCACTAAGGGCAACTTATGCCTGACAAATATGGTGTCCTTCTATGATGGTTTACGGCACTGCTGCAAAAGAGAAGAGCAACTGAAATAATCTACCTAGATTTGTGCATAGCATTTGACAGTATTCTGCATGACATCCTTGTCTCCAAATTGCAGAGATGTTGATTTGACAGATGGACCACTCAATGGACAAGTAATTTTCTGGATACTTGCACTCAAAGAGTTGTACTCAATGGCTTGATATCCAAGTGAAAACCAATAACTGCTGGTGTTTCTTGGAGTCTACACCGGGACTGGTACTGCTGAATATATTTTTGGTGACATGGAAAGTGAGATTGAGTGCACCCGCAACAAGTTTTTGGATGACACCATGCAGAGTGATGTGGTCGACATGTTGGAGGGAAGGGATGCCATCCAGAGGGACTTTGACAGGCCTTAGACGTTGGCTTATACAAACAACACAAGGTTCAACAAAGCCAAGTCCAAGGTTCTGCACCTGGATTGGGGTGATCCCAGGTGTGAATAGAAGTTGTGCAATGAGTGGATAGACCACAGCCCTGCAGAGAAGTCCTTTGTGGTATTAGTAAATGAAAAAACTTGACATGAACTGGCAATATGTGTTTGCAGCCCAAAAAAGCCTACTGTATCCTGGCTACATCCAGAACAGCATGACCAGCATGTCAAGGGAGATGATTATGCTCCTCTACTCTGCTTTTATGAGAATCCACCTGCAGTACAGTGTTCGGCTTTGGGGCCCCACCAGCATAAGTATGACATAGACCTTTTAGAGTGGGTTTGTAGGAGGGTCACAAGGATGAACAGAGGACTTCTGAGGGAGCATCTCTAAAATGAAGAAATGGAGAAAGTTGGAATTATTTAGCCTAGAAAAGAGAAGACTCTGCGGAGACCTTACAGTGGCCTTCCGATACTTGAAAGGGGCCTGCAGGAAAGACTGGGAGGTACTTTTTATCGGGGAGTATAATGACAGGATAAGGGGTAGCAGTTTTATATTAAAAGAGGGTAGTTTTAGATTAGAGATAAGAAAGAAATTCTTTCCTATGAGGGTGGTGAGGAACTGGACCAGGTTGTCCAGAGAAGTTATGGAGGTCCTGTTCCTGGAAGTGTTCAAGACCAGGTTGGATGGGGCTTTGAGCAACCTGATCTAGTGGAAGGTGTCCCTGCCCATGGCAGGGGTGGAATTAGATTATCTTTAAAGGTCCCTTCCAACCCAAACCACTCTATGACTCTATGATTCGTCAAGTAGTGCTGGATACATTGGTACAGAAGAATTAGAAAGTGTTTTGTATTTATGAAATCTGACAATAAAATTAGATCAGCAGTTTGGTGCTGTTGCTTTGAAAAAAAATATGAAAATGTCAACAGTCTTTGGTAGAGGAAGGTTCCTCTTCACAGAGCTGATTGTGTAGGGCCATATTCTACTATTTCTGTCATGTTGAATGGTACTTTATTATTAAAGGTAGTGTTTTAGTTGGTTTTGACTCATCTAATGCAGTGAAATATACAGTCATGTAAGAATCCAACATTTAACACTTTTTTAATACACAAATATAGCATTGAGGTTAAAGGAAATACAGAAGCATAAAGTCATGCACTAGAAATTAAGGATGGTTGTTTGTCCTATGACAGTGGCTGTCATTTCACATCTGAGAGTGATGATGCAAGAACCACTCCTGGACTGAAGTTCAGACTTCCCAGTTTCCTCAGAGGACAAAAAGAGGTTGCCCTACTCACTTCACCAACTCATTTTACATAGCAGATGATGTTATGACAGCTATTTGCAATCCTTCTAAATTAAGTAAAAATAAATGGTCTGTAATGTATTATCCATTCCAGGAAACATGCTGTCCCTCCATCAGAATTTCCTCACAGATCTCATCTTGTGCATATATGCAGCATATAATGGGTATTCCATATTAGGTTTTAGTTCAATCTATTCAATACATCTGCAAGGCTCATGCTTTCTTTTTTCTTTTAAATCAGTGAATGTAATATATATGAGTCCCAAGTTTCAAATCAAGCTCCTGCAAGAACTCCAGAAAAACTTGTTTGCTAACGATCTTCTTACTGTCTTACTTTCCACCCTCCTGAAGTCACCTAATTGTCATAAATTACCAAATGAACATGTGATACAGAAAGCTTAGTAATTCTGAATAACCCTTGGTTCAGATTCCCTCCTGCTCTTCAGTACTTGAATTTTTAATACATCATTTCTTGCTTAAACAGAAAGCTTTAATCTCTCTCATCCAGGAGTCTTGTCACATTTTAAAATTTACGTATTTCCTTCCCACCTCACATACCTCTTCTGTATGTAATCTGGCTTTAATATATATATATATATATTATATAATTATATTTAATATATATAATAATAAATATAATAATAAATAATTAAATAAAAATAAATAAAAATAATAATAAATATATAATTATATTTAATATATATATATATATATATATATATATATATTTTTTTTTTTTTTTTTTTTTTTTCCCACTGAATGGCACACACATTAGAACTGGAGGGATTTGAAATATGTGTTGTGTTATAATTTTGACAACAGCAAGAGTACTGTATTATTTCAACAGTGATTTCCACACAGCATTTGCACTGGTATAAACACAGAGTAGTGATCTGCTGGCATTCTCTCCTACAGCTAACATTATAGTTAGGTATAAAGGTACTTTACATTGGCATAGCTTACTCCTCTTCTCTTACAAAACTAAGTTCCATTGTTTTGCATACTTTTACATCAAGCTGACTGCATCTATCCTTGAGGGCAACGCTGCACTTTAATATGGTCAAATATTTTACCATACCAATATGGTATGGTTAAACATTACAACTTTTGTGTGTAGACAAACCCTCAGGGCTCAGACAGACGCTAAAGTTACTGCAGCTCAACAAGTTGCTGCACATCAACAGAGACATGTTACCTGATCATACACATGTGCTTAATCTGTCCCAAATGTGAGGTGAAATATAAACGCTTAAACCTCTCTTGATAACTTTTTCTTTTACTTGACTTGTACCAAGCCAACTTTCTTCCATAAAAGCAAGAAAGAGGCCAGACAGACTGAATCCATAACATAAACCTGATGACTCTTTAAAAAGCTGAAGGGGATGGTTTGGGCATGGGACAGAGCAGATCAAAATGAGGTAGCGGTGATAAATATTTAAAATGGCAGTTGTCTTTAAAATGAACTTACTGAGCTTTTTTTTCCTGACTGAAATCAACTTTAAACTCCACGTGTGGGATGCACAGTGCTTACAGCATGAGGAAGCTACAACTCTAACCTATACTTTTGGTGAGGGTGTAGACCTGTTCCCAGAGATCTCATGTGGTGCCTAGGCTGAAATGGAGATACAAGTACATTTGCCTCAATTGGTTCCCCAACTGCATATGTCATCAAAGAAATATTTAAATAAATTCAAACTCTGAAAATGAGCCAGTCATCCCTTCAAGATTAGTGTGACATGCTGAGACACCTTAACTCTGAGTTAAGACTGACAGCAGCACTTTGTGCATGTTAGAGTCTAGGCAACATAATGTAGAAAGCTGTAAAGTAAAGCAATACAGATCTTACAGATTGTGACTACGTGCTCAGATCATCATTTTCGGTCTGTGATGGTAGCTTTGGCTAAACTCTACCTGTGTCCTGGGAGTGACACATCAGACACACTGAATGTAACCTTGTCCACTGTCTACAGACAAAAAGGATAATCTGTTGACATGCAAAACACTGAGGACATACAGTGATTCAAAGCAGGGAGCAGGAAAAATTAGCAGAAGTTGAAGCATTAATTGTCTCTAAAATTTGGAATGGTCTTAACAGGTTAGTGATCTGGACAAATAAATCACTCACTGGTAGCAGCCTGCTCTGACACTGGTATCATGTCAATTCTGCTGCTGCAGAACACGAACGTCCCTCTGGTTGGCCCAAGTACTACGTTAATAATTCTTAAACTGAACCAGAAATGTTCTTAGCAAAAAAGACACTTGCACAAAATTATTGTTTTTTGTCTCCCTCTGCTTCACATCCAATTTTCTGCTTAAAGCCTTCTCTAGCCTTTATTCTCCTGCCCTGTGATTGAGCTTGAAAGAAACATTGTGGATTATTACTATCACTTGCAGTGAAGCCAAAGGATCCTTTCTAGCAGGATCCTTTAATAAGGTGCATTAAGAGTTGCTGACAGTCTCAAACTGATACAGGAGTAAAAAGCAATGGCACATCTTTAACATGCTGGGCTCACTGCTATTGTGCATTCTCATCATTTGGTGCAGAAGTTTCTAGCCTGAGTTTTCAATCAGTTGAGCCTATTTTTAAAATGCTTTACTTTTTCCTCTGTGTTCTTTTTTTATACTTATAAGTTCTGACATTCTCAGGTACTAAAGCTTTGTAATACATATTCATGTGGTAACTCCAAACATTATGATAGCATGTTTAGAATTTGAGAAATGTAGCTTTGAGTCTGAATGATCAGTTTTATTCAGAAAATGACTTGAAGATGTTATTTGAGGCTGGTACAGCAGTGTTATTCTTGCAGAGACATAAGCCTGCTTAATAGCATAAATCAGTACTTTAATTTTTCTTAAACATCAGTTTCTTGCAATGTAAGTGAGCTGAAGTAAAGACGTAGAGTTAATATGGTAGGATGAAAAAGTGATAGAGATATCTGTTGACTATGTGTACAAGCCTGCAAAAATCATTTCAAGACTATCAGGTGTGTATTCTGTGATAGAGAACAAAGAAAGTGTCATATGAAGTGAGGCCCTTCCACAGACCAAGTGAAATATCTTGACAATTAATTTGTGTCAGCATAAGTGTGAAAGCTGTAACACATTGGTATCAAAAGAACAGAAGACTCTATATTTTGCATAAGAACAAAATCTGATCATTCGCATATGAGCCTAAATGACTTCAGGCACAATTGTCTTGGGTATGGGAATAGGAATGAATTAATATTCAAAATTATATGGGGTCACGTGGGGATTATTTTTCAATAAAAATAATTTCAATCTATTAAAAAATTGTAAGCATGAGAAACATTCCATGCTAATGACAATCATTACTGGGGAAAATGTAGTTGTTGATTTAGAGTGAAATCATTTATGTGTAGTATATATTTACTCAGTCTTAATCAACTTCACAGTAATCTAAATCATGATTAAATATTAAGGTGAAAGCTTGAGGTCATGGAGGGCTCTGTTATATTCTCCTTCCAGAACTCAAGGGACAAGCAGAGCAAATTATGGCACATAAAGTCATACGCTGCCTCCCTTCTCCCCTCCTTTTCCCGCATCTCAATATTCCCCTTGGGAACTCTTCCCACAGAAAAATAGTCTGGCAGGTGCTTTCCACATTGTGTCCCAGACTGCTGTGATCTCTGCAAGCATCAGGCAGGCCAGGTGGCAATGCTGAATGAAGTTCCCCCTCCCCAGCTTGGATGCCTCTTCCCTCTGGGACTGTAAGGGAAGAAGGAGTTCATCAGAGACTTGGGAAGAGAAGACATAAATGCTGCTTGCAAAAGGAGAAGCCAGAAATAATTTTCCCGGTTTTAAAGACAGTGGAAGCCTTTCCTGCTAGTAGGGTCTTTTAGTGATAATAGAAAGCACAAGCCTGAGGGTGGGAGGAAGAGGAAAGCATCCCCCTGTGGAATTACAGAGGATAAGAATAAGGGCTTGAATCTGAAACCATGGCTCCTTTTGCTTCTTTTCCTACCTCCCACAGAGAAATGGCTAAAGCGCAATGAGCAGAGTGAGTGTATCAGCTATTGCCACCAGAGAGCTGCCAGATGTCTGCTTTGCAATTGGAAAACAAGAAAAAGAAAAAAAAAAATAAGCCCAGAGACACGGGGGTGGTGAAATTTGATAGTTAGTATCAGAACCCAAGGAAAATTAGCTAATGTGTGTGTCGGAACAAGAAATCCTCCATTCGTTGCAATTACTCAAAATCTTGGCTTGGAATTGAGAATGCATTTTAGAGCCTGGCATAATTAAATGGGGAGCAGGAGCCAAAAGGGAAATTGCAAACCCCTGAAAAGGAGAGTTAAGAGACTAAAATCATACCTCATTTACATATTTTGCCATCATATCAGCAAGTTTAGCCAAATTATATCAGGGAAAATTGATACTGACATTAAACAGCAGTAACTCTATTGGCTTAGAAAGTTACTCCAGAGCTGTGCTGAGATCAGAATTTGGCCCAGCGTTTGAAGAGTACTTTGATCATATGTAAATTTCCTGGTATTACTGAACTGGAATTTGCTGAAAAGCATGTGACTGAGCTTCCTTTAGGACTTCCATCCCTGTAGAGCAGCTCTTTGTTCAGCAAGCACAGTTCAGCTTCACCCCTCTATTCCTTCTGCCTGGTGGCTATCCTATCGGCCCCAGGAGTAAAGAGTGACCTTACTTATGCTTGTGTTGTGCTGACTTTTAATTTTCTCTCTCTGACTCTTAAGCTAGTGCAGGCGCTTGGAACACACCCCAGTGCATCTGCATCCAATCCTGACACTTTGGCTGGGAGAGAGGAGAAGGAGGTTGGGTTCTGCTGTCCACCAGCCAAGGACTCCCCAGGGCTGCAAGAAGCCTTCAATCTGCTCCGGATTCTCTGTGCAGCAAAAAAGGTTTTGGGTAAATCTGATCCCTGTTTTGGTTTCACACTGATACCATACAAGGCTTGCAATGCCACATAAATCTGATGCCAGAGCTAGCCAGAGAGTGGTTGTTTTACCAATGCCTACCCATGAGATTTGGGGATTTCTCTCAATCTCACACAAACATAAAGAAAAAATATGAACTCTTGCAAGCTAAAAGCATAGCATTTCACACAGCTGTATTTAAAAGTCACACTGAAAGACCAAATTGCAGGCCTACAAGGCTACAAGAAACATCATTCTTTATATTCTTGTGCTGAAAGATTAAGAAAAAAAAAATATTAACCAGGTTCTTTGCAATACAAAAGACTCAGTCTTCACCCACTGATGGTTATAGCATCTGAGAGTTAAAATTAAAGTTTGCTACAGACTTTTTTTCATTGTTGTTTCCAGTGGTAGGATCTGATTTCTTTCTGGCTTAGCAGCCTTTCATATTTGTTTATAGAACTGGAAAGGGAAGTAACTTTCTAAATATTATAAATGCTCATTGCATAATGTATACTCATTGCATAATGTATATTTTCCAGGCCCTCTGCCTATTATTAAGTATTGAAGAGACATTAAAACTGACAGAGCTGTATTTTGTCCCAGAAACAAAGTGAATTAGTAGAAGGGAGATAAAAATGGCCCATTCTGTAAGAATCCTAGAAAGAGAAGGGAAGGGACAAACAAGTGGTCTCACCAAGCACTGAGTACAAGCAGAAAGAATAAGATACATTTTTGTATCACACAATGAAAGCTCTCCAGACCCACACAGTATTTATTGTTTGTGCTACTGTTAGTTAAATGGACTGCTAGTGTTTTTCTTCTCCTGGTCTGTATCCATTGGATTGTTATTTTTGTTCAGCTGCAGCTTCAGTGCATTTGGTGATTAAATCTCCCTCAAGGATTTGTTTTAGCAAAGCCTAGCATTCTCTTCAGTCTTTCTTTATAGATTTGGTATAATTCGGCTGTGTCTGGGCTAATGGGATGGATGCTTTCATATTATTATGGTGTACACTAAAGTACATGTATATGATCTCCATGCTGGGGAACTAGTAGGTGCACTGGTTCAGTCAAAGTAGAATTATTTTAATCAAATCTTCTGAGCCCAGGGGCCTAACCCTGTAGCATTTAGTCTGCAGTCATAAGACAATCATCTATATCAAAGCAGTTGCAATGGGGAAAACCTAGGATAAAAAAAATTTGCAATGTGGTCCATCATTCAGCAATGCCTACATTCATATAGAGAGAGCCTCTGTCCTACCACACAAAAAGCACCATCAGGCCTTTACCCTCACAGGCAGAGGAGAAGCATTCCTGGTATTTGTAAGGTCCCTAAATTATCTCCTCAGTGCAGGGCAGTCCAGTTAATTTCAGATATGTTTGGGGAGTGGGAGGGCAAAAGCAAACAGCAACTGTGCTTTTAAAATAATCAAAAATATCTTAAAATACTTGCAGTGCACAATTGCCTGCTTTTTGCTTGCATACCAAGGGCCTCCAAGAGTCCCCCTGACACAAGGGGCTGCCCCTCCTCAGCAGTCATCCTCCTTCCCTAATGCTTATC
The DNA here is from genome assembly GCF_009819795.1 of Aythya fuligula. Taxonomy (NCBI): domain Eukaryota; kingdom Metazoa; phylum Chordata; class Aves; order Anseriformes; family Anatidae; genus Aythya; species Aythya fuligula. Next base: position 67,910,384 of record NC_045593.1, on the reverse strand, counting down.
CTTGTGCTCAGTCAGAAATATCACCTGGTGATGGTTAGGACAAGTTCTGGGAAACAGACCCCTACACCTTTCTTTCCCATTAACCCACTCAGCTATGAGAAAGCAAAAGGGCTCCAGCATCATTCAGATAATTACAAAAAGCTTTTCTATAATTCAGTTATAATACAATGTGCAAACATATGAGTAAAATGATACTATTTCATTTTAATCTGTAAAATTTCTCAAATAACTAGGATGAAGCAGAATCAACTGTAGGTTAATAACCTAAATCTGTATTAACTACAACATATTTCATGGTTCCTTTAACTGATGCTTGTAATACCCACTGCTGTTCAAGAGACATGACGCCTGAGCATAGAAAGAATCCCTGTATTGCTTTCCGCACCAACAATCTTTCTCAGGAGGGTTGTGCAGATTGGCTCGTCACTATCAGATTTTCCACAGAAGTGAAGTATATAAAGCCATTTTTATTCAGATTATGTGATTATGTGGACAAAAACATGAAAAAGATACACCGTGAAAGACCAGATCTTTATGTACATAAGCTACCATAAATCTTTTGCAGGATCTGTCCCAAACTATGAGATTCACAGTAGTTTAGTCAGCTAAATAAAGACAATCTCCTTGGTTTGGCTTTAAACTGGCTGGTAGTACCCCTCATCTTAAAGCTAACTGACTGGCTGAGTTTGCTGTGACTTCTGTTTAGCCTTTGTGTCTGGTTTTCTTTTTCTGTAGAAGCACAGCCAAAGGTTTTGGGGACTGAGACAACACAAAATTTAGGATAAGCATTTGGATCGTGCAGCTTTAAAGTCCTCCTGGAGCCCACAATTAGACACAGCCTTAACTTCTCTCAGTAGTCAAGTGTGAGGCAGGCCTTGCCAAGGAGTGATTTAATGGTGCTCTGAATTGATCTCTGGAAGAACTCTCTCTGCAGAAAAATTCAGACTGCTTTGCTGAATGTGTAAAATTAAGTGCTGCTCGGTCATTTCCACCCTCATTGCTGACAGATCTCAGCCTGTACAGTCAGGCAACAAGGGGCACTTGACCTGACACCCAATGACAGAAGCAGAAGTGCTAGGAGCAGAGAAGTTCAGGTACTCATCCATGTTTAGCAGACACCCATCCCTGCCTGCCAAAGGTTTCTCTGCACTCCTGGGTGGAATGTGGCTGAACAGGATGGTCAGAAACAGCGTGGATGTGTGCTGCTTAGACTAGAAGTAGGCTCAGACTAGAAGTAGCTACATTAACAGAGCAACAAGGGAAAAGCACACCTGTGTTAGTACTAGTGCTTTTTACCCGCTGGCCCAGCTTTGCAGCTGAAGGCAACTGAGCCTAGCTCTACCGAAAGGAGCTACCACAAGGTAGCTCCTGACCCTAGGGAGACATTGCAAGTGATACAGAGGGGACAGGCCCTGGGAGATATCTCTTTGGACAGACAGCAATGGCCTTGATGCCCATGTGAAGATTACTCTTCACCTCAGATCTTGCTTCCTTCCCCACCAGGCAGCCTTCTCCCATCTCAGGGCTACTGGGGTGGAATTTAGCCATGACTGGACTGAGCTGTTGCAGCTTCATGGAGTCAGCAGCAGCCTGCTGAATCCACTCTTAACAAAGAAGGTCCATGGTAGATGCAAGAGGTGGTGATGTCTTTGCTAACCTGGCTAGAGCCCGTACAAGTTCACAGCTTAGGTAGAAGCAAAGTCCATTTACCGAGTCCTGTAGAGTACTTCACTGAGCTCCCTTAGAGGAACGTAAGCTCCATTACATCTGGACAAGCTGGTCAGGTATGTGATTTCCTTCTCACCTGTGTGCCAGCAAAATCTGATTAGCCAACACTGCTGAGGAGACTTGATTGACTGTTTCAAGCCTCAGTGAATGGACCAAGAGAAATTTAGACTGTGGGTTAAGTCCATAGACATTCCTCATGAATTTGGGATGCATCTGAAAGGTAGAAGCAGCAAAGGTGACAGTGGCAGCTCCTTGAACTTGTAGCTGTAATTCGTTCTGCTCTTTCCCTGTCTGCCTTCAGGCCAACTGGCTCAATGCTGGGATGACTGGTAGAGGTTTCTGGAAAGTTTCAATGCCTTAATGGCACAACATCTCTCTTGATTATGCCCCAATGCTTCTTTTGTACCATACACTTTTTGTCACCAAAGATTAGTATGAGCTGCTTGGCTATGGGCTTTTGTAATACCCCAGTTCTCTTAGGCACGGTAAAAGAGGCTGTAGTACAACCAGTGGTTCAGCACATTTGTGCTGAAAAATGACTCCTTAGAGGTGGCACAACTGGGATCACTTTCAAGTTTCATATGGAACTGTGATCACAACTATTTGTGGTAATTAAAAACCACTTGGTACACACTTGTGCCGTGTTTATACTGTACTGATGGAATCACTGTGAGTTTTGTAGTGAATTAGAGATGGTCTCACAGGCAACACACATTATCCATAGAAGATCTGGTCTAAACCCAGTTTGCTGTAGTGGTTTTAGATCAGGCTGAAAGTAACTTCCAATCTGTAGGCAAGAAGTGAAGAATACCATATTGCATTAATTTTCCACAAATTGCTTAATATGGAATTGGTCTACAATAGGAGGACAAAAGTCCTTCCTTTTGTGGAAAAAGCTACAGGACCACCAAGGAACTCTATTTTACCACTCATCAAAAAATCTAGTGCTGCCATGCCAACCATAGTAGTACAGCTGCCCTAGGCAAACAAGCACATCCATGTTTACAACTAGCCAGCCTTCTCCCACAGACTTCTGCACTGCTCTGGCAATTCTAAGAATCAGCATCTCACATCCACAGCTCCCATATGAGGAGGAAAAGCCACAGCTCAGTTTACATCCGTATGCCATATCTCTATGGATACTTCCACCAACTCCTGGGAAGAGACAAGAAGAAAATGAAGATCAACTATTTCTAATAGTTGATAGAAGCTGATAGAAGAAAGCAACAACAGTGTTTAGCTTGAGATCTCAGACGAAAAGCAGCAAACCCCACACATCCTTTGCTATTGTAAGTACACCAGAAAGAAATAATAGCAGGCGAACATGAACAAAATGTAATGTTATTGTTAATGGGTTAGATTCTGAATAATATGCACAGTATCATGGAAAAAGACAATGGAAATTTTTAATACACGAGGATCTGGTCTCTCAGTTGTTAACTGTGACAAGGTGGGTCAGGCATTGTGACTGTCATGAAAAAGAAATAGTCTGAAGAGTTTGAAAATTAAGCCTCTCTTCTACGAGTAAAGCTGTGTTCAGCTGGGATACTGAATGGGCATACTGGTCTTCTAATATCCATGAGGTTGTGGAACTGGGACCTAAGCAGACATGAAAGGTCATGAGAAGAAAAATACAATGAACATCTGCCTGTGTGTTTTATTATCCTGGCTTCCTAAGGAAATAAGACTTGCATAACAGTACTGCTTGCCCATTTGTTTTTCTGTCCTGCCCTCAAATAACATTTGATACTGTTGGCTTATTTCAACTGAATTTAACATAGAGGTATCAGCCTCAGATATATTATGTTCCTCCAGGTTTCATGAAAACTGGCAGCTAGACAGAGAAAAGAGAGCTAAATTAGTTCTCCCAGTGAGGAGAGGGTTTCAGTGAGAATTAAACAATTACCTGCTCTGTTTTGCCTGCCAGCTGGCCAGCCAACATGGCCAAACAACTTCAAGCCCATCAGGGAATAATGAATCAGGCTTATTTTCACTTGGTGTAGAAGAGAAATGGAAAGGAGACAAGAGGTAGATGTACGGTGCCTGAGGGGAGGTGTGGAAGAAGCAGCGAGTATTAAGGAGGGAATAGGGTTGAAGAGAAGGAGGGAGCGTGGGCTGAAGGGGTTCTAGGAATGCTGCAGGGGGACCTAAGGTTACAAGGGTGAGAGAGGGCCATGGTGGAAGGACTGGGAGTTATTGCAGGGCAGGCAAGTATGAACACAGTCCTCCTGAAATCAGTGCCTAATTATTGCTGCAGCTCACAGGATGGCTTGTATATACAAAGCCTGTCATGAATACATTACTAACCTACTTTCAGAAGTGATGAGCACTCTGAGCTTTCACAGATTTCAGCAGGAGTTGTGGGTGCTCAGCATCACTAACTCTTAGGTCCTGTCTATATAATTTCAGTTAAATAAATTCACAGAAGGTATACCTGGCTGCCCTGCAGCAAGAGAATTATTAGATCATTACAGTTTCTTATATCCATCAGAGTAAAAGCAGATCTGCAGAGGCTATTAATTTACATACACTGCTAAAAAAAAAAAAAAAAAAAAAAAAAAGGAAATTCACTGCATCAGCTGTCATCCTGATTATTGGAGGTCCAAAGAACACGTGGTACTGCTAGTTACTCAATTCTTATTTGCTTAATTGCTTTGAACATGTATATAGTTCAAACCATTTAAAAATAAATGTTTGGGCAAAATCAATAGTAAGTCTGCCATAGCAAGATTTAGCAGACACAACTCTGCTGGAAGCATTACAGAATCATAAGAGCTGATTCACACCTAACTCAAGTTTTATTTTAGTGTAACTTCACTGAATGAGCCATAAACTAAAGTACCAGAGAGGTAAATATGCACAACAGAGTCAATGAGGCTAGTGAGAGACCTCCATAAAAGACTGTCCTGTGCATTACTGCTGAAAGTGATCATCCCTGGAGACAGTGGGTCAGGCCTCCATATCAAGGTTTCCATATTTAATTATTTGCAACTTGTCTTGGTCAGTCCTGTAACTAACTCCACAGCTCCACAATGATGTGCTGGGAAGAAATTTCTCAGGGCTTGGAGACCCTTGTGGGAATTTTGCCATCAAAGAATTTTGGACTTTCCTTGAGGTACTTTCCCCTCTCTCAGCCTTTGTCTCCTGTGGTTACAGCTAAATGATTCTTGCAAGAGAGGACTTTTCCCAGGGGCTTAGGTTTTTGCTGATGAAAGAAATTGACTTTCACCAAATGTCACACACATTACCACATATTTCACAGTTACAGTAACTCTGTCTTAGAAGATTTGCACTCAAACCTGGCTTTATCTTACAGGTTGAATACTGGGTGGTGTAGTTTATTTTATCTCAAGGAACAATACTTCATCATTTTCAGAAAGTCTTGTTAGGACTAGATTTTTCAAAAGGCTTTGAGGGATGAAAACTGAGTTATGAGGAGCTCCCTGTGTACCTTTAATTATTTTAATTGTCTCTGCAATTAAAAATGCAGAAGAGCCCTTCTTCTGATTTATTCTTGTGTTTAAATTCCAGCTGCAAATTTGTCCCTTGGTTGAATTTTGGAAATGAACTAGCTCTCAGATTAGATCTTCCTATATTGCTTGATATGCTTGTTTTACTCTCAAAAGCAAGAAGTCTCTGTCTTTAGAAATTTTACTGATTTGACAAGCTGTCGTATGTGCTTTTTGGTTGAAAGTATTTTTGTTTCCACTAAGTTTCCCAGTGATACAGCTCAACACATAGGACATGAAGCCAGCTAAGTGTGGAAATGCATAGGAGCTTTTGTCAAAATATTCACCACCACGCATCACTGTTTCAAAGTTTCTCCTACCAAGACTTGTTCCCAAGACAAGTGTACTGTCAGATACCAAATGCAGACTTGTAATTTACAGTTTTTTACCTGTTTTGCGGGTAAACATATACATGCTTCATTTTGTCATCCTTTCAAGCAGCTGAACTGACATGTTCTGTACCACACTTTATCAGCATACCAGTCTGGCAAACTTTTTCTATATAAACTTTAACATACGGAACCAACAGCAGTAGCACGGGATTCTTTCTTTCAGGTTCTTATTGGTGTCAGAGAATTTGAGAAGACTAAGTAATCAGGGGCTTTTCAAGGGAGATAAATATATATGTTGAAAGGTGAAGTGACATCCCTGAGATAGCAGCGCAGTTGACTGAAAAATATGGAAAGAAAACCAGTGACTCAGTTTACACCATCTAGTGTAACCTACAATAGTGTGCTGCCTCTATAAGACGAAAAGGAAAAAAAAAGAAAAAAAGGAAAAAAGAAAGAAAGAAAAAAAAAAAAAAACAGACCAAAAAATAAATAAAAATTAAAGCAGATCAAAAAAGTGCTGCTGACTAAAGCTGCATTATCATCATTTTCACACTGACTAATACCCTGGCAAAGCACATGCCAATCTGGATCTCTATTAACTTTCCAAAGAGAAGATTGTGATCTTCATTTACACTCCTTTTAAACTTCTGCAAGTCTGATATATTCTTAGCTATTCCTGATTCTCCATAAGCAAATTCAGAATGAGGTGCGGAGAGTGCAGCTGCACCAATCTCCTCTAGTTAATTAGGAAGTTGATCAAGAGGCAGTGAGCTGCGTCATGGTGTGGGTGCCCCACACAGTCTCCTTACCGTGGAAAAATAATTGTGGGTACCCTGCAGCTGTGCTCTTCTCAGACCTGGAAGCTGTCTCTAGCTGGGCTAAGAGCTGGCGTATCTGGGTGTAACTTTATTTTTCAGTTAAATACTTCACTGGGAAGACTGCCACAGATATACACATGGAGCTACTTGCTGTGCTGCATGCTGCCCACCAGCCACAAAAACCTGCAATACTTCTCAGGGCACTTTAAGGAAGATGCAAACACAATCTGACTTGATTTGTGCAAGTCTGAAAAGTGGATTTAAACACACAGACCAGATGCTCAGCTCTCTGTAGAGGTCTTCTGATTTACAGCAGCCAAAAAGCTGGTTCTGAAGGCACGTGTGTGTGCATACACAGGCTCATCATGGGAAGATGTGCACACACATAACTTGCAGTGAGTTTCTAATTATGTCTGTAATTTTGAATGACAAATTTCATACTCAGATTGCAATTTGAGGATCTTGCTGTTGCTGGTTAGTTACCCAAGTCACCACTCAGGCAAAAGAAACAATATCATGTAATTTATTTAGCCAAATGGCTCATCTTTGTTTCTGTATATTTGCAGTGAACTGTTGTGGAATGGACTGAAGATTAAAAAATGGTTCATGAAGCACACCAGTCAATACCCTTGCCTGCTTTTGAGAACATGAGTTCTTGTAAGTAATGCCTGTATGGAAAAGAAGCAATATGGGCTAATTAATTAGAAATTTCTACTTACTCATAATTGACTAACAAACACATGCTTGTGGAAGATTTTAAAAGGTTTGCACTATGTCACTTGGAGGTCAAAATTGCTTTAGAACTATGTTTTCAAATTTGCTAAACTTCCAAAGGGTCTGTAGATAAGGGGCCTGTCTCTGTTTTCAAAAGCATCTACATTCCTACTTTCCTTAGAGGCTGGATGCTTATGTTTATTTGAAGATGTCATGTGATTTTTATATGCAGTTTTTATGCCTAAGGGGCCAGTCAATGAATAGATTACTGATGTGCTTGTGATATCCTGAATGCTCTCTTAGTCAATATTGAGTAATAGCATCTCAAGATGGCTCACACTAGAAGGAAAGAGTCAGCTGTGTACATGCAGATAATTTATTTTGCTAGTAAGACTTGATTTGTTTATTCATAGTAACCTGTTTGTGTATCTGAGCTCTTGTTTTCACCTCTGAAACAATGTTTTAAGCACTTTTGAAAACTCTCCTTTATGGTCAGGATTTACAAAATGGCTCAGCATTCACAAATGCTTTTCTCTTTGAGTTAAAACAGGGCCATATGTACCTTTTAGAGTCAGTGTTAAGCACGGAATGCTTTTGGAAAAATCAACTTTCATTTTGATGTCTGATTTTTCTAAGAATGCTGGTCTTACTGGAGAAGCTGAGCTCCTGGAAATATAGAGAGGTAAAGACATGTGTCTCAAAATTTATAGGTGACAGCATGATAATTTTGCTTCTGGTTAACAAAAATGTAACCTTTGTAATGCCATGAGGTCATATTGTTCATGGTGCTGTTAACAATATGTGCTAGTCAAAAAGGGATGCGTGTTGGTTTTATCACTTTCTTATTGTTTAATTATTTGTGTAATTGAACCAAAGAACATCTTCTGTTTAATCTGAAGGCCTATTGTTACTGAGTTCTCATGAATAGTTTTTTACATGGATCTCAATAGGATGAGTCACATAGTAAGTTACTCCCAGCTGTTGTAGCACAATATGTCAGAAGAATCGTACCTAGGGGGATTATATGGTTAATTGTGGCCTCTATCAGATATGATACCCACCTTCTGCAAACTACAGATTGCATGGAATTTACATAGAATTAGACTAATCCCAAGCAAATTGACAATTAATTTCATAGGACTTGCAGATATGACAGCTCCTGTCTAATTAAAGGGTATGTGTATGGCAATATACTCCCATATCACATTTACATTGAAGTTCAATGATTTGCTGTTGGACTTATTTTCCACACTTTTTTTTTTTTTTTTGAACCTTTCGTGCAGCCTTTTCAATATATTTTTACTGCCAGCAGATTTCCAGAATATGAGGTTAAGGAAGGAGAAGGGCTCATATGTCATGAGGGAGATTCCCATGCAGGTATAAAAACACCAATTTGAATTTTCAGCTAGTTTAAAACCAAATAAAAATATTTTTCTCCTAAACTGATCTATTTCTGTGCTTACAAATCTGCACATGGTTCACAGAGTAAAGAGAAGAAGAGAGGGAGAAGGAAAAACATATTTAAGCCATGACTTAAATTAGCTAATGGCTGCTTTTTTTTTTTTTTTTTTTTTTTTTTCTTTTTTTCTTTTTTCTTGTTGCTCTTTTTACCTCTTTGAACTCTCGTTAATTGTTTGGTGTTTCAGAAGACATAAAGTGAATGATCCATAGATTTCTGTCTTGAAAAAGCCTGATATAAAATACAGAAAAAAAAGTCTGTCTCCTTCAGCTATTTGCTTATATCAAATCTAGAAGCATTAATGATGTTAGACACAACATACTCACTGTCACTCCCTGACATCCTGATTGTGAAAGGCGTTGTTCTGTGCTGCAGGCAAAGAAAGCAATAGAAAATGAAATAATCCTCTTAATTTACTTCGTTAAAGTGGCCAAATGACTTCCAGAGAGCTGCAAAGGAAATAAAAATTGTAGTGATTTTCTTTAATTAGAAAAGTAGAAGGGTCAGTAAAACACTCCACACGAATCCTAACACAGTACTTCACCCTCCTCATGGCCAGCGTAGCACTTAACATGAAGCACGGTTGCAGAGATGTAAAACCAGGTTTCCTAATTAATGTCTCAATCCCCTCCCTGATCACTGTGGCTTGAAAAATGGTTGCGACTCCCTGTGCATCTGTAAGGGTTTCCACAGCTGGAGGAGCTGTGTGCTCCAGCTGTGGCAGGGACTTGAGGCTGGACTGCACAAGGCGCACAGCAAGCTGGGCAGTTTGCAATTTGTGAGCGGTGGAATATGCCTGCTTGCCAAGAAGGCTGTCTTTGTCTGAGAATGCCACAGGATGCAACTGGTTGAAGAGTCTCTCCCTGATCCAGTGGCAAATACTCACATGAACAACAAAATAAACAAATGATTATAAAACACATTATCTCTTACAATACAGTATGTCATAGGGTTTCACAGTCTAATTTACTATAGCATGCCAGTAATTTATGGAGTATTACCTCATGCTCATGTCATTTCATGATGTACTGTACCACAGCAATGCACTAAGAACACTGGGGAAAGAAAAAAATGTATGCCCTGGGCTTCTGTGATGCTGAAATGCCTCTGTTGCTTATACTGCAAACTACATCCCCTTTTTTAACATGATGTTACATGTCTTGGTACATAATCAATCTACCATTAATTACCTTGTTTCAAATGGAAATAAGTATCATTAATATTGGCATTCCTGAATAATACAAAATTACTGAGCTTTAGAACAACTTGGTGAATATGAAGACAGTCCTCATCTACACAGCAAAACACTTTGGAGTTTGAGAGAGTGTTTGAAGCAAAGCCACTAAAATCAAGAGAAATCTTTCCAACGAGTACTGTAGATTTTGATTCAAGACAAAAATTCACAGCAGAAAACAGTTTTACATTGTCAAATAGATGTTACACTAACATAATCCCTTGAATACTTTCAAAATCCAATACTGCATTTTCATGATTAAATATTAAAGGGAGAGAAAAATGTAGAGACACAGACTAAGCAAGATGAAAAACTTTTTTTCACCTAAGTTTTGAACTTAGACCTCTTTAAAATGCAAGTATGTAAAGGGCATGTTTTCTCATGTGTACCTGCTGTGAGTTCCAGTGAGAAGCATCATGAACCTCAAACTACGCTAAATTAAACTTCTCCTAAACTCAAGTAAGAGAGGTATTTCGGGTAAGCACTAGCTAAATTGTACACTGCAGTTCCTCCTAATAAGATCTGTCTCTTTAGTAAGCATTTGTGCAGAGGATGGCATATAAACTTTGAGTGGGCCCTCAGGCTCAATAATTAGCAAACTAACATCAGTAGTAGTCAGAGATGTTTTCTAGGCCAAAGAAGATGCAGAAGTGAAGGTTCTTTTGCTGCTGGAAAGCAGTGGATATATTTCAGGTTATTAAAAAGAAAATTATTATTATTATTATTAATAATAATAATAATAATAAATATAATGGCTTTGTTGTGAGAGCTGGTTGTAGGAAGTCTTTTACTTATTTATGTATTTATTTATTCCAAAAGTGTCAGAGGGATATTTTACACAGGGTTTGAAAACAGCAAAGCTGTAACAAAAACATGGGTAGGATATAGGAATTTGGGCTTGCTGGTTTGAAAACCCCAGCAACAGAGATTCTCATGGTGGAGCTGGATCAATAGAAACAACAGGAAAAAAAAAAAAAAAAAAAAAGTAAAGAAAAAAAAAAAAAAAAATTTCAGTAGATATGGTTTTATACTGCAGGCAGAGCATTGAAACCTTATGTCTTGCCTCTACTTAATCTGTAAAATGGTGATCATAAGACTCACTCCCAACTCCCAGAAAGCATTTATAAGATGTTTTGGGCATGAAAAGGAGTAATATTATGTAAGTGCTGAGAATTATTATAGTTTTATTAAGTGTTATTACCTAGTTTTAAAAAACTAAAAGGGAGTTTTCCCATAATCCGTGGCTTTCATAAATCTGAAATCTCTGCATAAATAAATAAATAAATAAATAAAAAGTTAATAGAAGCAGCTTAAATGAACAATAACTATGTATGCAAAACTCTACCTGCATAAAAATCCTTTCTTCTAGAATTAAATATTTTCTGCAAGAATAAAAGATCGGATACATCTGTTACTAAGGGTGATGACTGAAAAGCCAAGTGCTCTTACCTTCATGTGGTGAAGTTTGTTTCCCACACTACCAGCATTGTAGTTAAAAAACCCAAAACTATCTCAGCTTTTACACGCGTGCAGCTCATTTAAAAATCTTATCCAGTGTTGCAAAGTGTGGTGCCCAGAAGTCTTCACAGTGCTTGTGAAAGAGAAGAAACCTGTTTTGCTGCTTGTTGTCCCAGTGTGCTCAATGGCATGAGCATCAACTTTGGCCCCAAAAACACTAGATGCATTTTTAGCACATGAAAGATTTACAGCTCTGTAGCAGCTTTGATGCAAAATGACTGGAGAAGAGCCACTGGAGCAAGTGGTTTCAACAGTTCAGGTGGGAATTAGGTTTCCTCTCATCCCCCTCTCCACGTACTTAACTTTCACCACTGGGTATTTTATTATCCTATGACATCTTACATGGGGATGTGAAACTGCTGTGAAAGCTCCCATGTTTGTTCATAAAATCTTAACCAATAGTAAAGAATTACATGACAAAATGCTGCAAATTTGTTTGTTTTTCTGAGGTCAGAGCTCATTGTTTTTCAGTTTGATTTTTTTTTCTTTTCCCAGAATGAAGGAAAGAAAACCAGCGTTGCATTTAATTATCTTGTGATCCCAGGTGGCCTACACTTCTCCATGCCTGTTAGCCACTGAATGCTATCAGAACTGCTTAGCTGAAAGCTGCCTTTGCATGTTGATGGGCATCGCAAATCCTCCTGCAGAGTTGTCTTTCATGTCAAGACAATATCAAGCACAGTAAAACATCACCATATGTCCTTCCCTCCACTTCTCCCTTTGCTTGCAGGTTATATTCTCTTTCTCTGCTAAGCAGTTTGCTTCCTTAGTGATGAGTGTGTGTGTGTGTGCATGTGCATGCACATGTGTGTGTTTACAATGTCATGTTCTGATGGGGCAGGTGGGGGGTGAAGGGGAGTACACTGCCTTCTCTCCAGATCATCCTTTTTAGCTAAAAAGAATGGCCACATCTGCTGCTTTGTCCACAGAGTGTCTGCTCTAATTGCCTATTCCAGTTCTGATTTATTAATATTTAGATCCTTAGATACAGAAATCCTTCCTTCAGAGCAGATGAGTGACTATTTCCCACCTTTTTTCCCTGCTGATTAGCAAGTGTCATAGCATGCTTGTTTCTTGACAGCAAGAATTAATCGTGCTTCAGAGCCTGATTCTTTGGGGGAAGGAAGCTCCTAAAATCACCAAGGAAAAGTGGAAAGAAACAACCTTGGATCATTTTAGAACCCTATTCTTTTTAGCCTGATCTAATTTTGTACATGAAAATCTTCTGCAAACTCTAATTTGGTGTTAGTATTGGAATTACAAAGATTAAAAGGAGGAGAAGAAAATCCCACTTGGGAGCCTTTAAATGCTTCTATTGGAATTGTGCTGAATTTTTCATTTGTGTCCATTTGATTGAAAATTTAAATCATCTCACATTTCATGACACTGGTCGCCTCACAAGATACAGAATTTGAGTTTATGGCCTCAATACATGCTGTCTTTAAAGGAAAGGTAGTAAAAATGAAATTAAGGAAAACAGATAAATGCCAAAATCGTATGATGGTGCATCTTGTAATTATCACATCTGCTGCAAAGCATCTGAAAAATAGCTTTGGAAGCCTGCCATGCTGCAAACAGCTCACACAATGAAGGGGAGCAGGACAGTAAAGGACAATTGATAATGAGATTTTTAAATGGACTTTTAACCTTGCAGCAGTAGGTCTTACCCATTCTATCTTTTATTGTGGCTTCTGTTTGATTTTCATCTAAAAATTATTTTCCCCTTTCATGATGCCATCTGATGTCATGTTTGACAATGTGACATGGCATCAGATTCATCAGTGACAAAAAAAGTGGCGGATGGGTGTGTGGACTAAAGAGGAATTTAATTCTAGAAGTCCCTGGCCTGAAAAAGCATCAGTTACTACCAGTGATGGCTTTTGTCTTTTCATTCATCTTTTTCTAAGCCTTATAAACCCATCTGCAAGGTTTCTCAGCATAAGGCACTGTGCCTCTGGGAGCAACTTCATTTCCCTTTTGTTACAAGACATATAGAGTTGCTGTTACTTGGTCTGTTTTGTGACTTAGAAATCTGTAGTACAGTTTTGTGTGGCAAAGCATATTGGAATCACTAGTTGTAAAGGGCTGGGTGAGAACTTGGAGGAAATTTGTCATCTCAGCCGTTGATCCTCAGATTAATTATCTGCAGGGAAGTGTGTATATTTGCACATAATTGCATGTTCAGAGTGTCACTGCAAAGCATCTTTGTTCCCAAATGACTCATCAGTGATTTAGCCTCTTGCTTACAAGCTCTTTCAAATGAAAAAAATTGACAAAATAGTAAAAATAATAATTAACCCCCCAAAATAATCTGTTGTTTTCAGTAATTTTTTTTTTTTTTTCTCCTGCAAAGACCTTTACTTTGTCTTTCCTACTGTCACCATCTTGGCACCCGTAGTGCATGAAGACATAAATTACTACTTGTTTTTGTATACAACTAGAAAGACTAAGGCCCTGTGGGGTGCTGAGAAGGAAGAGAGTTATAGGTGGTATAAGCAGAAGGCTTATTAGCAATATTCCCAACATCCCCCATTATGATATTCCCCCCCCCTTGGCTACCGTGATCAGACATGTTGAATTCATTTTCAATGAGCTGGGTTAAGAATATCCCTCTGCCAATCCTGAGAAAACCTGGAAGCCTTCTGGGACAATACCTCTTCTGAATAGGGAAAAAACTGAATGTACATGTTGCCTTCATATTCCCAGTGCTTCTAATAAAGGGTTAGGAGGAGAATCCCTTTCAGTGGCCTTAATCTGAAAGAAAGGAGTGAAGCCAGTTTCTTTCCGTGGAGCAAGAACAGGGTATCACATGTCCTGGAAGCTGCAGAGTCTGAGTGTAGGGAGGCACTGTCTGGTCATATTGATTAAGGCATTTAAGCCCTGGAGAGAAGCAGGTTTTCCCCCATTGGTTAAACTTAGGTAACTTGTTGCTTGTGGGGCTGATGCTGCATCTCTCTGCATTTGTCTTTGTAGATTGATCTTGCAGTATTTACCTCTCTCTACATTATTCAGGGGACCTAGCCAGTTAGCTTCATGGCAGGGCATGTACAATATTTTTTGAGTGCAAAACACAAAACCCATTTTTATTTGGATCTGGCCTCAGGTACTGATGAGCACCCAAGCAACATCCATGAAGAAGCAAACATCCCTGAGAATGGAGAAGGGTTTTCACACTGGGAGCACCTGACAAGACCTGGGGCCAGCCCCAGAGCAATGACAGAATATGGAATATCTTGTTCATTGGCTGAATACAAACCTATCCATGAATGACACAGGGACCAAATGGAAAGCACTATAAAATCATACAGTTAAAAATTCATCATGGTGACCACACAGGTGACAGACTGAGAGCTGCTACTTCTGAAACTTTGGATCCTTGACTCTCCAGCATTGCGAGTCTTCCTTCACTGTAGTCTTGATATATTTTTCTATACATAGAAATCGCATAAGTGGACACTGCTTACCACTTGAAAAGAAGTGGAAGAAATGTAGTGTTTAATGAAATGGAGAAAACAAAGTCCATACTGGCAATGTTTCTCCATGTGCTCCCGACTTCAAGGCAGAGATATCACTGGGCCTGTCACTGAAGACTACAACAGGTTCACACAGATTCATGTAGGCATTGGCTTTGTCTTGGGAAACCCCTGTAAGCTCTGGTTACATATTTGACCCAAATCTTTTAATATACATTTGTACTGTAGACTTTGTCTAAGGCATCTGAAGCTATCACTATGTTGCTTCAATAATCTGCAGTCAGTCCGTAGCAGATTTCTGTGAAGGAGATTTGGAAAACATGTACTTTTGTGTTGCATTGGTCTCTTTCTATTAATATCTTGGCCCATTTTGGCAATATTTCTAAATATGAATAAAATATTAATCTGCAGATTAAATACTAAGACCTACTTTTAGCTCAGTTGTGCTACAATAAATCAGGTAGGCTGAAGAATTCCTTTGTATCTCTACCATGTAATTTAGATCAGAATCTGTCCAGCTCTGATACTCTTCTATTGGAACATAACCTCATGTGTATCCTATGACAGGATAACAGCAATATTCATGATAAGCTGTCGTATATAATATAAAAAATGCTTTTAAAAACATTTGCTGTTCTCACAAATGAAATAAGAATAAAGACCAGACTTTGCTCCTACAACATAAATATCTGGAAAAAAACAAAGCCACACACACACACAAAATAATAAAAAAAATAGACACACACAAAAACAAAAGAGGACCAAGGGACTTCTGGATGCAAGGTTCTTATCCTCTCCTTGACTATAATACAAAGGTGTTAGAGAAACCCATGAAACCCCCCTTCTTGCTCATTCATATGTAACACAGTACCATGGCTGTAATGATGTGAGTGCAGAAGAGAGGCAAATATGAATTAACTGTTTTTGTGCAGAGTTAAAGCAGACATAATAGAAACTCAGTGGTTTCTCATTTAATTATTATTATTTAACTATTAGATACAGCACAGATGTAAGAAGCAGATCTCAATACAAGTGGAAACAGGGGTTGAACTCCTTTCACCTGTTAAGTTATTGAGGTCAGAGGCTGTTTTTATAGCTCACACATATTCAATGTTTAGGACAGAAGAGTTTCAGTCAGTGGTTGGGGCCTCCAGGCACAACTGCAATGTGAATAATAAATGGCGACTACAGTCAAGGAGCATAAGGGTTAATTCCTAGCTCCAGCTACTGGGGCCAAGATTGCAAAGTAAAATCAGGAAGTTCCATAGCTGTTGGTGCAAGAGGATTATTTTCTGCTGTAATTGTTGTGGTAATCTTTATTTTTCCTGCTCCTTCAGCTTTTTAATGGGAAATCCTAAAAGCCAATTCTTTGAAGCTGGAGACTTGGCAGAAAGACAGCAGAAAATGTTGCCCCATTCCCATCCAAGTGGTTTCTCAGGAAACAGCCATAGGAGTCCTTTGTGCTGAAGAAATGACTGAATTTACTATATTAAATCAGAAAGTAAAAATTTTGGAATGAAATAAAGACAACTCCCTTCTCATTTGAGTGCTGGGAACACTGAGCACCTGCGTGTTAATGATCATTAATTTATATTGCTAACTAAAGAGGAGAGATAAAAACATGGTCAACTTTGATGCAAACTATCCTTCCATTTGTTCAGAAGATATCTTTTCTTGGTTCTCAGTGTGAAAATGTAGAAGATTTTTGGAAAGTACTCTCTCTTCTTCTTTTTCCAGGAGAGAGGTTTGCTGTAATCACACAACAATGTATAACTGTTGTGAGTAAAGCTGGCAATGGCTGAAAAAGTGCTTGAAGGTACTTGCTGATAAGAGTGCTCAGGTTTCCAAATTTCAGCTTTACTTTAGCATTAATTACCACAATTTTCTCTTTAATGGGACCAAAAAATAATGGCAAACATATGGGAAATGAAATTCATATTGTGTTTGGATTTGGATAACAACAATCATCATCATCATCATGAAAAAAAACTACTGAATCTAGTAAGGTTAACCAGAAACTCAAATAAAGCAAAAACATTTCCTAAAACAAAGGCACAGGAATGTAGTTGGCAAGTTCTGCAAAACCAACATTTTACACTGAAGTCACCTGGTCAGCATGGTTGATCCCTTTTACTCATCTCAGCTGTAAATCCCAGAGGTAGGCACATAAGTATTTTTGAAAATGGGATAATTTGCCATGTATATGTCTGGGCTTATGTCTCTGTACATGAAGTAACCTGCTGTACTTGCTACCCTCTGCAAGAAGAAAGAGACAGAGGTAACTTTCTTCCTTGCTGTTTTGCAACTTATAATACGAGCTGTTGCTCATGGGGTAAGGCAGTTCCCTCTACCTCTTGGCACACCAGCCTGGGACAGGATATCCCCCAGCCTCCAGCCAGCCAACACAGGTGCTCAGCCATGGCTGGGGGTGTTGGAGCAGCAAGGAGAAAGCTGCCTCAGTGAGCCTTCAGCATAGATAAGTTATCAGCAAGCATTGCTGTTTCCTAGCCTTTATGAAAAGGGAGTCTGTCAGGCTGCATGCATTATCCCAAGGACTAATGATGGTCTCTGCTTACTATGTGTAAGGGATATGCATGATCACTTCAGGACCTGATTAGTCTAAATACATTCATGATGCGTTCCCTAATTTGATGGTCTAAGCTATTAACAAGATAAAGATCTGATGAGCTCATCAGGAATTTGAAGGGAAAGGTTATCTTCAGGAGCTCCTAGGACAGGATAAACACAGAACTTAAAGAAATTGTAAACCTTTGGCCATTTTTCCACCGTAAAGATATTAGATTTTAATGAAACAAAATTTTTAGAATAGTTGCATTACTTCCTTATCCAGGGGAAAGAAAAAGATGCAAACTTTATTGTCCAA